>NW_028083231.1:523098-770962 GCF_014824575.4 Sturnira hondurensis
ACCCCTGTCTATTTTCTACCTACTGTCTATTCTATTTTCTGTGCCTTCTCCCCCTTCTCCTCCTCCCACTCCCCTGTTGCTAACCCTCCATGTGTTCTTCATTTCTATGGTTCCACTCCTGATCTAGCTGTCAGCTGTCCTCTTGGTTTGCTTTTGTTTTAGGTGTGGTTGTTAATAACTGTGAGTTTGCTGTCCTTTCACTGTTAATATTTTTCATCTTCTTTTTCTTATATAAGTCCCTTTAGCATTTCATATAATAAGGGCTTGGTGATGATGAACTCCTTGAACTTGACATTATCTGAGAAGCACTTTATATGTCCTTCCATTCTAAATGAAAGTTTTGCTGGATAAAGCAATCTTGGCTGTAGGTCTCTGGATTTCATGACTTGGAATACTTCTTTCCAGCCCCTTCTTGCCTGTAAAGTCTCTTTTGAGAAATCCGCTGACAGTCTGAGGAGTACTTCTATGTACGTGACTGTCCCCTTATCTCTTGCTGCTTCTAGGATTCTCTCCTTCATTTGAGTCTTGGCTAATGTAATTATGATGTGCCTTGGTGTGTTCCTTCTTGGGTCCAACTTCTTTGGGACTCTCTGAGCTTCCTGGACTTCCTGGAAGTCTATTTCCTTTGCCAGACTGGGGAAGTTCTCCTTCATTATTTGTTCAAATAAGTTTTCCACTCGTGGCTGTGTCTTTCCCCATCTGGTACCCCTATAATCTCGATGTTGGAACATTTAAAGATGTCCTGGAGGTTCCTAAGCCTCTCCTCATTTTTTTGAATTCTCATTTCTTCATTCTTTTCTGGTTGGATGTTTTGTTCTTCCTTCTGGTCCATTCCATTGATTTGAGTCCCAGTTTACTCTCCATCGCTATTCATTTCCTGGACATCTCCCTTCATTTCAATTAGTTTAGCCTTCATATGTTCCTCTAATTTGTGACTATAATCAACCAGTTCTGTGGGCATCCTGATAAACAGTGTCTTGAATTGTGCTTCTGAGAGGCTGGCAATTTCTCCGTCGCTTAGAGTTATAGGCTCTGGGACTTTGAGTTCTTCTTGCGACATCTTTTGGGCTGCTCATGCCTGTTACGTAGCAGGATCGGAGCCCTAGGCATTCACCAGAGCAGGGCAACTCAGTCGCTGGGTTGTGATGCTGTGTGTGTGGGCAGGGTCAAAGAGGAACAATGGCATCCCATCTGCAGCCTCCCACCGCCGCCGCAGCCACAGGTGCTGTAGCTTCCACCATCACCGGGCCCACGCGTTTCATCCCACTGCACGCGAGTGTGCCATTGCCATCAGCCCTCGCACCCTGGGGCCTGTGTGGTCCGTCTCACTGTGCGCAAATGTGCGACTGCCATCAGTCTGCCCCACATCCTGACTGGGTCCGGGCCACTTGCACACCTAGGTCGGGGGATCTGTCCTCCCTGACCCTGTTCAGTTGCTTGCTCCGCCCCTCTTACCATCCTGGTAGCAAGGTTAGTTGTAGTCAGATTTCCGTATAATTCAGTTTTTTGTCCTTTGGCTGTGTCTTTGTTCTCCAAACGTTTGTTGTATTCAAACTTGGTTGTGGGAGAATGCACAGTGTTTCCACCTATGCCTCCATCTTGGTGGAAGTCCGGAAGCTCTTTATTTGGCCTTCTATCTTGATTGAGAGCCTTACTGGGTAACGTAGTCTTGGTTGTAGACCACTGGTTCTCATTACTTGGAATATTTTTTGCTATTCTCTTCTTGCTTGGAGTATTTTCTTTGAGAAGTCAGTTGCTAATCTTATTGGGGCTCCCTTGTATGTTATTTTCTTTTTCTCCCTTGCTGCCTTTAAGATTCTCTCTTTCTCTTGGAATTTTGCCATTTTAATGATATGTTTTGAAGTGGGCCTCTTTGGGTTACTCTTGATTGGGACTCTCTGTGATTCCTGGATTTGTGTGACTTTTTCTCTCATCAAATTAAGGAAGTTTCCCCTCATTACTTTTTCAAGTAGGTTTTCTATCCCTTGTTCTCCTTCTGGTATCTGTATTATTCAGATATCATTACATTTCATATTGTCTTGCATTTCTTTTAATCCATCTTCATTCTTTCTGAGCTTCTTTTTTTTCTCTTCCTCTTTCTGGGTTTTTATTTTTCTACTTTGTCCTGTAGCTCACTGATCTGATCTTCTGATTCATTTAACCTGCTTTTGATTCCTTCTACTATGTTCTTCAGTTGAGATATTGTATTCTTCTTTTCCATTTGGACCTTGTTGATAGTTTTTGTTTCCTTTTTCATGTTGATATAATTTGCAGTGAGTTTATTGTAGTTTCCCTGTAGTTTCTGGTAATTCGCTGTGAGCTAATGGAGCTTCCTGATAACTATTTCTTTGAACTCAATATCTGATAGTTGACTTGCCTCTGTTTCATTTAGCATTCTTTCTGAGGTTTCCTTCTTTCCTTTCATTTGGGGATTTTTTGTCTTCCCGTTGTTTGTGAGACTCTTCTTGTTAGCCTCTGCTTCTTAAATTGATCTGTTCTGACTCCCTAGGTTTATGTTATAATCTTCTGGGGTAGAATACCTGTGAGATTGACTGATGCAGTCCTTGTCCACTGTTTCCACCTACTGTGGTTTTTTTTTTTTTTGATCAGTTGGAGGGGTAAGGCAAAATGGTTTAGAACAGCAAGGGAATATTCTATGCTATTTACCGTAGTAGCCAGTAAGGAAGAGATAGGAGATCCTTTGTTTATGAATAGTGTTAACTATTATATTCTACCCAACTAGCTCCTTTTTTAGAAAGAATGGAAAGAAGATAAGACTCTTGTTGGGGAGGGAAGGATTGTGAGTTGGATCTAGAAGGCAGTGAGGTTGTGGGAGTTCAGATTCTGAGGTAAGGTGAGTATAAAGGATAGTAAACAGGTGGAGTTTATGAGAGAATAGAGTTAACGACTACAGTAATATAGTACAAGAAACCATGAAGTGGGCTGAGATCTGGGTGGGGTGTTGTGTAGTATTTACAATAGTATGGAAAATCTATTATTTTCAATAATATTAGAGCAACAAGTGTATGACAGAATTTATGAGATCTAGATAACAAGAATAGGGAGTGCCGGACCTTTAGTAGTGTGCTAATGGAACACAGGTGAAGTGAAGGAAAGTAAATTAGTAATACACTATGAATGAGAGAACTGGAGAAACCTATCATATGATACAATATAACCAGCCAAGCAAAGAAGACTAAACAGAAAGAAGAGGAACACAAAAATATTATTCAAATAAAAGATGTAAGAATAATGCAAAATAATAATACAAATATGCAATATCTTGCAGGTTCTTTGTTATGGCAAGGTAAAATTTGTCTCTCTGTCTCATCTGTTTGGATGCCCCCACTTTGGGTTTACCTCTGGTCTTTTCACAGTTCTGTTTTTTTTTGTCTCAATTGTGGGTATTTTTAAAAAAAGCAGAGTAAGGAAGTTAGAAGTTATAAAATTGGAAAGAAAGGAAGAAGAAATAAAAGAAGAAGAAACAGAAGCAAGAGAAATTGAGACATAAGTAATAAAAGTTAAAAAAATAAAAAAAATTACTTAAAAAAAGTCAAACAGAGCTTGAGAAGATGGCAGCGGAGTAGAACAAAGAGAATTCCGCTTCCCTCTGACTCATGAGAAAAACCTTGCCAATCTGCGGAGGAACACAGCAAATAGCCAAGAGTGCCCCAGCATATAGGAAAATATGAGTCCAGAAATTGTAGTGGACACTGAAAGACCAGTGGTGAGGAGACAGCTGCAGGTCAATAAGGTCCGAGGGACCAGTGCAGAGGCCGCAGACCAAGGCTGCAGCCTTCACTGGGCTGGGTGCCAGGGGCCCAACCGGGTCTGCTCCGGACTCCTTGGGAGCCGAGGGCTGGCAGCAAGGTCCTAGGGAGAAAGTCGCATCATCAGCTCTCTCCCTACCAGGCCAGGCACAGTTTAAAAAACACTGGGAGAGACCTGTTTCTTGAAGTGTCAGAGAGAGGAATGGGCATGAGGAAGCAAACAAATGGGGCCTTGATCACCCGTGCAGTCTATGGTCGCCAGCTTAGGAGAATTAAGAGTCTCCCCTTAGTACTGGGAAAGGTTCCCACCCAAGCCTGTGGAACCAGGGAAGCCTGGCCTGGCACATGCACCCACGCCCCAGCTCACAGTGGTGACTCCCGGGGAAAGAGGACTCTAAACAGGATTACCTGGATTGCCTCAGTGGGGCGCTGGGGAGAGGTGCCAGTCTGGATCTTGGGAGTATACTCATGAGACAGGCTAAGTACACCCAGAAGGGAGAAAGGCCACACCAATTGCCCCTCAGCCTGCTGCAGTCAGCGAGACCAGAAAAAACGGTTTGGCCAACTGGTAACCAACAAGAGGTGTTTTTTATACTTTCTTTCTTTTAAAGTAATCTTTTATTTTTAACTTTACTATTGTTTTATCTTTCAATACTTTTTTCCTCTCTTTCCTTCTTTCTTATTTTCTTCCTTCTTCCTTTCTTTCCAAACTTATCACTTTTTCCTCCCTTCCGCTGCCTTTTTTTCCCTTTCTACCCCCCACTATAAGTGAGACAAAAAACTCGGAACTTTGAAAAGAACAGGGTCGGACCTAAAGAGGGGGCATCCCAACAGTAGAGGCAGAGACAAATTTCACTTTGCTATAGCAGAGAAACTACAAGTTACTGCATATTTGTATTATTATTTTTTCATTATTCTTACATCTTTTATTTTAATAGTATCTTTGTATTCCTCCTCTTTCTGTATAGTCTTCTTTGCCTTGACTGGATATATTGTATCATTTGACAGGTTTCCCTTGTCCCCTCATTCATAGTATATTGCTAATTTACTGTCCTTTACTTCCCCTTGCTCCATTAGCACACTATCGAAGGTCCAATACTCCCTAATCTTGGTATCTCACAAATTCTGTCATATAATTGTTGCTCTAATATTATTGTAAATAATAGTTGTTACATACTATTGTAAATGCTACACAACACTCCTCCCAGATCTTAGCCCACTTCATTGTTTCCTGAAGTATAATACTGTAGTGGTTAACTCTATTCTCTCTCACACTGCACCCATTTACCATCTTTTATTCTCACCTTACCTCAGAATCTGACCTACCTCAACCCCACTGCTTTTTAGATCCAACTCACAAACCTTCCCTACCCAACAAGAGCCTTATCTTCCTTCCA
This sequence comes from Sturnira hondurensis, assembly GCF_014824575.4. Lineage (NCBI taxonomy): Eukaryota > Metazoa > Chordata > Mammalia > Chiroptera > Phyllostomidae > Sturnira > Sturnira hondurensis. Next base: position 528,266 of record NW_028083231.1, read on the forward strand.
TCCTTTCTAAAAACTGCCTAGTTGGGTTGAAGATTACGGTTATCACTCTACATGCCCAAAGGATCTCCTATCTCTTCTCTACTGGCTGCTACTGTAAATACCATAGAATACACTCCTGCTGTAATAAATCATTTTGCCTTCTCCTCCAACTGATCACACACAAAAAAAGAGAATAGATGGAAGTGGTGAACACCAGGATATCCACAGGAGGAGGAAACCCAACAACAAAGGAAGCATCAACAGATAACAACAGAAGAAGGTGAAAGAGAGAGTAGAAACCACACAAACCTCAATCCAAGACCTATCTGGAAATACAACTAAAGAGTGGAGAAATTACCCAGGGCAAACAACTGAACAAGAGGGAAAGAAAATCCTCAAAACCGTGTACACACAGAAGAACTAGCTTCAACACAACCTGCCCTCACCAGAACAACAAATTCAAATGGGTGGTGGACAGAGGAACCATCAATTCACCAGCTGGTGGGAAGGACCCGCAAAAGAAAGACCCCAAAACAACCAAAACCCAAAGACAAACTCAGAGCCAATGTAAAGGACACCCCAAGACCAGTGACCTGGGGAGAACAAGGAGACTATACCACTGAATTTCACAGATATTATACCAGAGAGGTAAACATCATAAACCCAGCAAGCCAGAAAAAATCAATTTAAGAAGCTGAAGCTAACAAAAAGAGTCTCACAAACAATGAGAAGACAAAGAAACAATCCCCAAATGAAAGAAAAAGAAGAAGCTTCAGAAAGAATGAGATGACATAAAGGCAAGTCTATGTCAGATATTTAATTCAAAGCACTGGCTATCAGGAAGTTCAAAGAGCTCACTATTAGCTACCAGAAACTACAGAAGAATTACAATGAACTCAGTGCAAACTATATCAACATGAAAAAGGAAACAGAAACTATCAGCAAGGGGCAAGAGGAAATAAAGCATACAATTTCTGAACTGAAGAACATAGTAGAATGAATAAAAACCAGGATCAATGAAGCAGAAGATCAGATCAACAAGGTGGAGGGCAAAGTAGAAAAATACTCCCAGAAAGAGCAAGAAAAAGAAAAGAGGCTCAGAAAGAATGAAGAGGGATTAATAGTGATGCAAGACAATATGAAACGTAATAATATGTGAATAATAGGGATACCTGAAGGAGAAGAAGAAGATCAAGGGATAAAAAATCTATTTAAAAAGTAATGATGGGCCTTGGCTGGTGTAGCTCAGTGGATTGAGTGCAGGCCTGCGAACCACACAATCAAGGTTCGATTCCCAGTCAGGGCACATGCCTGGGTTGCAGGCCAGTTCCCAGCAGGGGACGCTCGAGAGGCAACCATACAATGATATTTCTCTCCCTCTCTCCTTCCCTTCCCCTCTAAAGATAAATAAAAATAAAATATTTTTAAAAAGTAATGATGGAAAACTTCCCTAATTTCATGAGAGAAAAAGTCACACAAATAGAGGAAAGACAGAGTTCCAATCAAGAAGAGCCCCAAGAGGCCCACTTCAAGACACATCATTATAATGGCAAAATTCCAAGACAAAGAGAGAATCTCAAGGGTAGCAAGGGAGAAAAAGGAAGTAACATACAAGGGAGCCCCAATAAGGTTAGCTGTTGACTTCTCAGTGGAAACGCTCCAAAGAAGAAGAAAATGGCAAGTAATGTTCCAAGTAATGAGAACCAGAGGCCTGCAACCAAGGCTACTTTACCCAGCAAGGCTCTCAATCAAGATAGAAGGCCAAATAAAGAGCTTCCAAAACAACAACAAAAAAAGTCGAAAAGAATACATCTCCACCAATGCAGCTCTGGAAGAAACACTAAATGGACTACTTTTAGGAAAGGAAGGGAAAGGGATAGACAAAGAGAAATACAGGTATAAAAATGGCAATGAATAAGTACCTTTCAATAATAACCTTAAACATAAATGGATTAAGTGCTCCAATCAAAAGATGTAGAATAGGTGAATGGATAATAAAGCATGACCCACACATATGCTGCCTACAAGAGACCCACCTCAGTACAAAAGATCTATAAATGCTGAAAGTGAAGTGATGGAAATTAGTTTTCCAAGCAAACAGACAAGAAAAAAAAAAGCCAGGATAGCAATGCTCATATCAGACAAAATAGACTTCAAAAACAGGGCCATAAAGAAAGACCCATAAGGTCACTTCATAATATTCAAGGGAAGAATTCACCAGGAAGACATAAACATTGTAAATATATATGCACCCAACATAGGAGCACACAAATATGTTAAAAAACCTTAGAGGATTTCAAAAAAGATATTGACAACAACACAATTATAGTAAGGTATTTTAACACCCCACTGTCAAAAATGGACAGATCTTCCAAACAAAACATCAACAAAGATATTGTGGCATTCAACAATGCACTAGATGAAATGAAGTTAAATGATATATATAGAGAGAGTCCTTCATTCCAAAGAAGCTAAATATACATTCTTTTAAAAATGCACATGAAATATTTTCAAAGATAGACCACATGATAGGACAGAAAATGAGCCTCAACAAATTTAAGAGAATTGAAAACACACGAAGTATTTTCTCTGACCACAGGGGACTGAAACTGGAAAACTATTTTTTTTCCTTTTTCCAAAGGAAAAAACCCAAAACACTCAAAATCATGGAGATTGAATGACATACTATTAAACAGCAAATGGGTCAAGAATGAAATTAGGGAAGAAATTTTAAAAAGTTTCTGGAAACAAATGAAAATGAACTCACAACAACTCAAAATTTATGGGACATAGATAAGGCAGTCCTGAGAGGGAATTTCATAGCAATACAGGCCTACCTAAAAAACATAGAAACATTCCAACCAAACAACCTAACTTTACACCTACTAGAACTCGAGGAACAAGAACAAAGGCAGCCCAGAGCAAGTAGAAGGAAGGAAATAACCAAGATCAGAGCAGAATTAAATTACATGGAGACTAAAAGCACAATTCTAAGGATCAATGAATCCAGGAGTTGTTTTTTTTTTTTATTTTTTTAAAATAATGTTCTATTATTTATTTATCTTCAGAGGGGAAAGGAAGGAGAGAGGAAGGAAACATCAATGTATGGTTGCTTCTCATGCATCCCCTGAAAGGAACTGGCCCCTGCTGGAAACTGGCCTGCAACCCAGGCATGTGCCCTGACTGGGAATCGAACCGCGATCGTCTGGTTCGCAGGCCCGCGCTCAATACACTGAGCTACACCAGCCAGGGCCAGGAGTTGGTTTTTTTAAAAGATAAACAAAATTGACAAGCCATTAAGTAGCCTCATCAAGAAAAGAAGAGAGATGACCCAAAGAAACATAATCAGAAATGAAAAAGGAGAGATTACAACCGACACCACAGAAATAGAAGGGATTGTAAGAAACTACTGTGAAGAACTGTATGCCAAGGAATTTGAAAACCTAGGCGAAATGGACAAATTTCTAGAAGAATATAATCTTCCAAAACTCAATGAAGAAGAAGCAGAAAGCCTGAACAGACCAGTAAAAGCAGATGAAATTGAACCAGTAATAAAAAAACTCCTGTCACATGAAAGCCCTGGACCAGATGGGTTCACAGGAGAATTCTACAAAGCATTAAAGGAAGAGCTAACCCCTATTCTTCACAGACTATTCCAAAAAATTCAAAATGATGGAAGACTCCCAAACTCTTTTTATGAAGCCAGCACCATCCTAATCCCAAAACCAGATAAAGGTACAACAAAGAAAGAAAACTTCAGGTCAATATTGCTTATCAACATAGACGCTAAATTCCTCAACAAAATATTGGCAAACTGCGTCCAACAATACATTACAAGGGTGCTTGCTTCAGCAGCACATATACTAAAATTGGAATGATACAGAGAAGATTAGCATGGCCCCTGAACAAGGATGCCATGCGAATTCGTGAAGCATTCCATATTTTTATAATATCACCACTAACAGGAATCTAAACAACAAACAAACAAGCAAGCACACTGTGACCAATGACATTTAAATATGGAACAGGCTGACAGGGTCTAGAGGGGAGAGGGGAGAGAATCATAGGGGAAAAGGGGATGAACTCACATGAACAAGTATAAAGGACACATGGACAATAACTAAGGTAGGGGGCGGAAATGGGAGGGAGGTGGGGAGCACTGGGGGAAGCAGGGCTGGGAATATATGACAGAAAACTGTACTTGAACAAGAATTAAATAAAAATTAAAATAAAAAAAATACATTAGAAGGAACATACACCATGACCAAGTGGGATTCATCCTGAAGATGCAAGGATAGTTCAACGTTCATAAATCAGTAAATGTAATACATCATATAAACAAAAGGAGAGACAAGAATCACATGATCGCATCAATTGATGCAGAAAAAGCATTTGATAAGGTATGGCATGCATTTATGATTAAAAAACACTCAACCAAGTGGAAATACAGGGAGCATTCCTCAATGTAATAAAGGCCATATATATGAAAGACCTACAGCCAATATCATACTCAATGGGCAAAAAATAAATAAAATCCTTTCCACTAAGATCAGGAACAAATCAAGGTTGTCCACTTTCACAACTTCTATTTAATATAGTATTGGAAAATTTAGCCACAGTGATTAGATAAGAAAAGGAAATAAAAGCCATTCAAATTGGAAAGAAGGGAACAAAACTGTCACTATTTGCAGATGACATGATAGTGTACATAGAAAATTCCATAGACTCTACCCCAAAACTACTCAACCTAATTAATGAATTTGACAAAACAGCGGGATAAAAAAGTCAATATCCAGAAATAAAAGGCATCTTTGTATACCAACAATGAAACATCCAAGGCAGAAATCAAGAAAAAATCCCATTTGATATAGCAAAAATAAAAATAAAATACCTAGGAATAAATCTAACCAAGGAGGTAAAAGACCTGTATGCAGAAAACTACACATCACTGAAGAAAGAAATCAAGGAAGACACAAAGAAATGGAAATAAATACCGTGTTCATGGATTGGCAGAATTAACATAATCAAAATGTCTATACTACCCAAAGCATTACAGATTCAGTGCAATACCTATTAAAGTACCAATGGCATATTTCACAGACATAGAACAAACACTTCAAAATTTTGTATGGAACTGTAAACAACCCCAAATATCTCCTGCAATTTTGAGAAAGAAGAACAAAGTATTAGGGATATCAACACCTGATTCCAAACTGTATTACGAAGCCACTGTAGTCAAAACAGCCTGGTATTGGTAAAAAGCAGGCATATAGACCAATGGAGCAGAACAGAGAGCCCAGAAATGAATCCAAGTCTCTACAGGCAATTAACATTCGACAAAGGGGGAAGCAACCTAAAATGGACTAAAATGGCCTCTTCAACAAATGGTGAACTAGGAGAACTGGACAGCTATGTCCAAAAAAAGGAAATTCTAGAACCACCTTACACTATACACCAAAGTAAATTCAAGGTTGACAAAAGACTTAAATATAAGCCTTGACACCATTAAAGTCCTAGAGGAGAACATTGGCAGGAAAATATCAGATATTTCATGCAACAACATTTTTACTGATATGTCCCCTAGAGCAGGGGATATTTAAAAAAGTATAAACAAATGGGATCTCATCAAAATAAAAAAGCTTCTGCATGGCTAAAGAAAACAGTATTAAAATAAAAAGAGAACCAACTATATGGGAAAACATATTTGCCAATGATACCTCAGACATGGGTTTAATCTCCAAAATATACAAAGAACTTACATGACCCTAAGAAGACAAGCAACCCAATTAAAAAATGGGCAAAGGACTGGACAAGAAATTTCTCCAAGGAGGACATACAGAAGATCCAGAGACACATGAAAAGATGCTTAATATTGCTAGCTATCAGAGAGATGCAAATTAATACCACAGTTAGATACCACTTTACAGTGGTCAGAATGGCCATCATAAACAAAGTAACAAACAACAAGTGTTGGAGAGGTTGTGGAGGAAAGGGGACCCTAATCCATTTTTGGTGGGATTGGTGACTGGTACAACCAATGTGCAAAACAGTATGGAATTATCTCAGAAAACTAAAAATGGACCTGCCTTTTGCTGGGTCAAAAGAGGATTGACCCAGCAAAAGGGGTTCTAGGATTACATCCAAAGAACCCTAAAACACCAATTCCAAAGAACCTATGCACCCCAATGTTCATAGCAGCACAATTTACAATAGCCAAGAGGTGGAAGAAAGGTAGGTGCCCATCAGTAAATGAATGGATCCCAAAACTAAGGTATATTTACACAATGGAATTCTATGCACAGAAAGAAAGAAGGAGCTCCTACCATTTGCAACATCATGGGTGAAACTGGAAAGCATTATGCTAAGTGAAATTAAGTCAGGTGGTGAAAGACAAATACCATGTGATCTCACCTTTAACAGAACCTAAACAATAAAACAAAAAAGGAAGCAAAATATAACCAAACACAGTGGAATAGAGAACAGGCTGACAGTGAACAGAGGGGAGAAGGGAGGGAATTTTAGGGGAAAAGGGGAAGGATTTACAGGAACTAGTATAAAGGACACATGGACAACAACTAAGTGGGGTGGAAATGGGTGGGAGGTGGTGAGCACTGGGGTGTTGGCGTGGGATGGGAGTAAAAAACAGAAAATTACTTGAACAATAATTAAATAAAAATATATAAAATATTTAAAGATATATTAAATTAAATTGAAGAAAAATTAAAATACACATCCAAAATTTGTTGGATTCAGCTATAGTGGTCCTCAGGGGAAATTTATGTAAGAAAAGAAAGATATAAAATCAATAACCTTAACTTTTGGCCTAGGAAACAAGAAAGAAGAACACATTAATTTTAATGCAAGTTGAAGAGAAATAATACAAATTAGAGGAGAAAGCAACGAACTTAAAGCAAGAACTCAGAGAAAATCCATAAAACAAAAATCAATTTCTTTGAAAAGATTAATAAAAGTGATCAAATTCTAACCAAGCTAACAAAGAAAAAAAGACACAAATTATCAACATCAGGAATGAAAGAGGAAATATCACTACTCATCCCATGGATAATAATGAGATAATAAGAGAATACTGGACTATAAACAATTCTATGGAAATAAATTTAACAACTTAGATGGAATAAATTAATTTACAGAAAATTACAAACTACCAAGATTCACACAAGGAAAAAGTAGATGACTTCACTGGCCTTGTATCTACTGAATTGTTATGCGGGAATAATTAAATTCCTATCAAATTCCCAGCAACAGTTTTTGTGGGTATAGATAAGTTTATTCTAAAATTTATATGGAAAGACAAAGAAACTAGAATAGCTAAAAAAATTTGAAAATCAAAAAATAATTAAGATGGGACAATCTGACTTATTTCAAAACTTACTGTATAGTTACAATAATCAAGATTATGCTAGATTGGCAGAGGAATAGACACATAGATCAATGGAATAAAATAAACCAGAAATATAACCATACAAATATGCCCAACTGACATTTGATAAAGATACAAAAGCAATTCAGTGGAGGAAAGATAGTCTATTTAACAAATGGTGCTGAGCAATTGGAAGTTCATAGGCCAAAACAAAGACCAAATAAACAAAAACAAAAAAAAAGTTGATGTTAACCTTACACCTTATACAAAAGTTAACATAAAAGGAAAACTGACTTAACTGTAAAACAGAAAACTATAAAATTTTTGGAAAAATAGAAGAAAAATTTTAGGATGTAGGACAAAACCAAGAGTTCTTATCATTTGGTATCAAAAACATAATCCATAAAAGTGAAAAAATAAATTAGACCTTATCAACATTAAAAACTTTTGCTCTATGCAAGACACCAGTAAGAGGTTAAAAACACAAGATACAGACTGAGAGAAAATATTTGCAAACTACATATCCAATAAATCTTTAGTATCTAGGATATGTAATGAACACTTGAAACTCAATAGTTTAAAAAAAAACAAAGACATGAGCAGACATTTCACCAAAGAGGATGTGCATATGGCAAATAAGCACATGAACATATATTTAACATCATTACCCATAAGTGAAATGCACATCGAAACCAAAATGAGATATTGTTATACAGCAATAAAAAGGGCTAAAATAAAAAAAATACTGGGAGCAAATGCTGGTGAGGATGTAGAGAAACTAAATCACTTGTACATTGCTGGTAGGGATGCAAAATGGTACAGATACTCTGGAAAAGAGTATGTCAGGTGTTATAAAACTAAACATGTGACTACCATATGACCCATATATTCCTGAGTGTTCCGTCCCGCGGAACAGTCAACGGGGGTCCCGAGTCTACCTGAAACGGATGAATAGGGATGGGAGCAAGAGGCGCGTAGAAAGGCAGCAAGACAAAGGATTCTGATCAAGCTGCAAATTTTATTTTAGGCGGGGCTGTTATATAGAGGGCAGGGGAAAAGGGGAAGTGGTTCTGATAGGTTGTCCTGTGCATGCTCACTGCATGCTCCTGGTGACGATTGGTAGGTGGGCGCGTGATCAGCATCTTGATTGGTAGCTAGTACTCGTGATCAAGGGATGCCCACAAGGGTGGGGGCTACCTGGCTCGGCTGCAGCATCCTGTTTGGGGCTGCCTCAGCCAAGCCCTCCTGGTGCGATTTTCTTGATGGATTGCATTCACCATCTTTAGGCCCCGACACCTGAGCATATTTCCAGAGGAATAAAAACTTATTTTCACCCAGAGACTGTACATGAACATTCAGTACAGTTTTATTCATAAGAGTCAAATACCAGAAACAATTCATTGTCCTTTAATAGCTTAATAGTCAGCCCTGCCTGGTGTGGCTCAGTGGATTGAGTGCTAACTTGTGAACCAAAAGGTCACCGGTTTGATTCCCAGTCAGAGCACATGCCTGGGTTGCTGGCCAGATCCCCAGTGGGAGGGGCACACAAGAGGCAACCACACACTGATGTTTCTCTCCCTCTCTTTCTTTCTCCCTTCCGCTCTCTAAAAAGAAATAAATAAAAATCTCAAAACTCAAAATGCCAATTAAAAATAATATATGTACTTCTATGTTCACTGAAGTTTACAATAACCAAGATTTGGAAAAGCCCAAGTGTCCATCAGTAGATGAATGTATAAAAAAGTTGTGGTACATTTGCATAATGTAATACTACCCAGTTGTAAAAAAGAAAGAAGAAGGAAATCTTACCTTTGCAAGAGCATAGGTAAGAGAGTATTTTGCTAAGTAAAATATGTCAGTCAGAGAAAGACAAATACTGTATGTCCAATCTAATGAACAAAATATACAAACGAAATAGAAATGGACTCATAGATACAGAGAACAAACCAACAGCTGCCAGAAGGAAGGGAGATAAGGGGGCTGGATAAAATAGGTGAAGGGATTAAGCACACAAAAATATAGACACAGATAATAGTATGATGATTACAAGAGAGAAAGGGGGTGGGAATAGGTAGAAGAGGGTAAAGGGAGATAAATAGTGATGGAAGGAGACTTAACTAGGGGTGGTCAACACAAAATACAACACACAGATGATGTATTATAAAATTGTATGCTTGAAACCTATATAATTTTGTTATCCAATGTGACCCCAATAAACATGGTAATTTTTCTGCAATTTACTGCCTGCAGTGGCAGTGAACCACTCCCATTATCTGCTTTAGGAGTGCATTACACTACCTCAAGTTTCTTAACAAAAAATTAGCCTAATCAATGTTAGATTCAGGTATCTAAACACTATTATATTGGTGCTGGGTGTTGTTGTCATTGACTTTTAGCTTGATATTTTTGCTCATTTTGAGGAACTTCACTTGCTTACAGCATAGGGCGGGGCACAACAAATACAACTATAAGATAAGTGGTCTAGAGGTAATATATTGGTCTGCATTTGGGGGGTCACTGCCACACACACATCACTCCATTAAGTTCTTGCAATCTACACCTTGACATCTTGCCTTGCTCCCCTAAAACACACACAAGCAGAAGCATCAAGTTCTTTTCCTCCTTGTCCATAGGATAAAGTATAATCTTTTGTTGTTGTTCATCTTCAGTGCTCAGACCTCACCTAGTCCTTATCCTTCATGTTTGGCCAACTATGGATCTTCTGTTTTGAGCTCCCAAACCTTCACAAACCCACCTTCCCCTCCTGTTATACACATGCCTCTTATCTTCCTTCCCCCCTCCTCACATTCAGAGAGCTCAAAGACACACACACACACACACACACACACACACACCCCTTTCACAGCTTGTCAATTTTAATTACCACTATTGGTGTACCCTTTCAGTATAAGATTTAAGTTCCACGCTGTTGGCCATTTCTCAGGGGCTAGAGTTCAGAGACTTCACAGATAGTGCTGAGGTCTTTGGCCTTTCCCTGAAGTTACTGGCTGCCTGGGTCATCACTTGAGGTGGTGAATTTTTCTGTTGTCTTGGTTTTGTTCTGACTCATTTTTATTCAGTTTCTCATTTGGCCTGTGACAGTGGCCACATAGTGTTGGCCTTCCAGCTTTCTTAGATTTTCTTGAAGGTGTGGAAATATTTGGAAAGGCTTTTTGTCCTTGAACTCCCTTACAGGCATCATTTTACCCCCGTGGTTGTCTTGGACACATGGAAGAACAACAGGATGAGCAGAGAAGGACATTGGTTTTGGGGAAGATGGGGAATGGATGGGAAAAAAATTCATGACAAAAAGTGTTAGCTGAGAATGGAGTTTGATAGGCAAGAAAAGGGACTGTTCAGAGGTGTTACTAAAGAAGAGGAGGGAAGGTTTGGGTGTGGCCCTTTTATCTTTGACACTTGACCTGAGTTGACAGGGCTTCTTCTTTTACCTTCTTTTCGAGCTTGGGTTTGGTTGTTTCATAACCATGCTAGGAGTTTGTAGTTTTTTAGTGAACTTCACCATGTCAAAATTTCCCAGAGGTCTATGCCTGGCCTCACTGAATATATACTTTTCTCTAGAACAGTGAAGGGCCACACCCTGTAAGCTTTAATTAGTCAGCAAGGCTCTCCTGCAGCTAACAGTAACACTGGGAAAGAAGCTTAGACATCACAAAGCACCACCCTGACACCTCCATGGGGGTGAGGAGTGAGGAAGACAGAATGCTGTGGAAGGAGAAAAGGGGCATTTCTTTAGCATTCCTAAAGAGCCTTCTCAAACTGATTGACTCCGTTTTTAATTCTAGTGGGTCACATCATAAGTACATGGTGCTTTTTATAAACCTTTCCCCCAAAACACCTGTTTCAGTAGTTCATTGTTCTCTCTCACCTTTCACCATTACCTGTTTTTTTGTATGTCTTATCTAAAATTGTTTCAAGGTAACATGGCTGTTTCTGTGGAGATGTGAATCATCCTATGTAGGGGACCGTTTTGTTTAAGTCACTCTCCTTTAAGTGGCCACTGATCAACCCATACCGGTGTGTTGGAGAGCCAAGTAAGTGGTAGGGGAGTTATAAGAGCAGTGGCCACTAGGGAAAGTGCGGGAGCAAGATTTGCATCTCCCACGGACTGAGGAGATCACATCCCCAGGTATTAAGGGGCATAGGTAAAACATATGGTTGAATTCTCCCCACCTGTCCCTCTGGCCCATAACATCTAAGAGACCATACACTGAGTTGAGGTTGAGAAATTCCTCTAACACTAGTAACAGCCATTTTACTGTCTGTTAAAGGCCATTTGGGAGGCCCAAACTGATTTGAGATAACAGAGATACTGGCTTCCGTATCTATGAGACCATGAAAAGTTTTATTCTTTACTTTTACTTGCAAGATTGGCTTATTTAGCTTAACGGATTTTCTCCAGAAAACTGACTGATTGTATGTACTGCCAAAGCCTCCCTCTCCCCTCACTTCATTCTGAGTCTTTGAGATGACCTAGAGGAGGAGGAGCAGCTGGGCAATGGACATCTGAGCAGGAATAATATGATTGCCAGACGCTTTGAGCATGATTTTAATTTCTCCTTTATAATCTGAGTCGACAACTCCTGGTTGAATAAAGATGCCTTCAGTAGTAATGCTGGATCTTCCTAAAATTAGACCTACTATTCCCGGGGGGTAAAGGTCCCCTTACACCAGTGGGAGTTACAATTATTTGATCCTGCTCCTTTAAAATGAGCTCATTGGTGGTGACTGAGTCCAGCTCTGCACTTCTGTGGGTGGCTGCATGAAGGTTGGAAATTGTGCATTTCCTCGGATTCCCTGATATTGTTTTTTGTTCTGAAAGCTCCATTTGGGGTTGGGGGTGCTGGAGCAGGCGTCTCCCTGGAAGTTTCCCTGAATTAGTTGGTTATTTTTGTCAAACTTGGAGTGACATTCTCTTGCCCAATGCCTGCCTCTGCCACAGCGTGGACAATCCTTGGGGGAAAGTTTGTAATCACTTTTCTCCCTTTTCTGAACAGATGAACAGACCTTGCACAGATGACCAGGCTTTCCACAATTTTAACACTTGAGATCTTGATCTTCCTTAATTGCAGCAGCTAAGAGAGAGGCCTTATAGTGCCGTGTGCCAACATCTTGGCAAGCCTTGATAAACTCACTGATGTCCTTGGTGGCAGCTCCTAGGGGTCTGATAATGGCCCTGCAGTCCTTGTTAGCATTTTCATGAGCTAGCTGCCACAAAAGAGCTTTAGCTGCTCTATCATTATCTATTTGCCTGTCAATATCTTCTTGGAGGTGGTCAATAAAGTCAATATATGCCTCCATAGCACCGTGACAAATATTAGTAAAGGAAGAAATTTTCCTGCGCTGAGCACCAGGTACAGCTTTCATGGCCTTGAGAGCAATTTGAGCACTCTGATCAAAAACATGAGGATCAGGCCTAGCTTGAGCCGCAGCAGTAGCAAAATTATCAGACCCAGGCAGCATAGGGAGGGTGACAGGATTATTTATTTCTGCATTCTCAGCAGCTTGGATGCCAGCCCTTTGAGAGTATTCTGCATACCAGACAGTGTATTGAGCCTGTGTCAAAACAGTCCTGGCGAGGGCAATGCAGTCACAAGGTGCCATTTTGTAACTGTCAGTAATGGCTTGAAATAGCCCGTTAGTATAAGGAGACTGAAGCCCATTTTTTAAATACTCTTTTAAATCCTTATAAATAGAAAAGGGAAGGGGCTCATGGACATTCTTTTGACCCTTGACTATAATGGGAAAAGCCAAAAGGGCATCTAAATCACCTGCCTCTGCTGCCTGGCATTGTCTCATAACCCCAACAGGGTATCTATCTAAATTTTTTGGCTTTCTTGGTGGTGACTGATCTTGTGGGGAGGAACGCTCCCAGAATTGAGATAAGGAGAGGCTACTATCAGACAGGTTCTCTGGCAAAGCTTTAGGTAGGAGTCCTGTAGCCTGTTCTTCTGCTGCATCATATATAACTTCTTCATCTGAACTATATTCCTCTATAACTAACTCCTTAGTAACTTCCTCTATAACTAACTCCTTTTTCTCAGTTGACATAGGCATGAGAGCAGTCTTGACTAGTCCCCAAGTTACTAAGTTCTGAACTCCGATAGGAAATCTACTCTCCTGTAAAGCCTTTAATTTGTTACCTGCTTTTTCCCAAACCCTAATAGCTAAGGTTCCCTTATCAGTAAAAGCAGGGTAATATTCTTTTATAGTTTGTAAAAGCTGTATAAGATGTTGTTGTTTTACCTCACATTCCGATCCTTGGAGGAGTTGCTGCAACACACACAGATAGACTTCTTGCTATTTAGACAAGTTAGAGCCCAGTCTTGTTGTTAAAAGGTTTCTTTTTTTACTTTCGATTCCTGCCCTTTCAGATTCTGCAGCCCATACTAAACCCTAGCTAATTAGCTGTTGGGGAGTATAGTGTGGTGGGTCAGAAATGTACTGTTGGTGAAAACCATCAGGGAGCGCTGCCTGGTATCCAGGGTACCCTAACCCTGCTTATGGGTGTCAGGTTTTACCCAAACATCTAAGACTGCGAGGAAGGGCTCGAAGCACCAGGTGACCGACGTTTATATCACACTCCCTGATCAAGCCGAGAATTAAATTACTGTGATTGGACTCCCTCTGAGGCCTCTGCACATCTCAGGGATTGACCCCATACACCTCTACAAGACCCCTACTCACACAGGAAGGCTTGATATCTCAAGCCAGAGGGAGGAATGCCTCTTATCTTCAGTACCTCCTCAAGAAGCTGTGACACACATAAACAATCCTGTTAATTAACTCTGAGTTCTCAAAGCAATCTTTGGAGTCCAGTTGAAACCAAAACAGTCATTTACTATCTATTTTTCTGTTCACAGGCAGGCAGAGGGAAAAGGCAGAATCAAAAGGGCTGCAAAAAGCAGCTCTTAAAGAAAGAGTGCTCAGAGGCACTTGTAAAAAAAAAAGCTAATTGAAAAGAAAGTTCATTGCTTTCTCTCCCAAGCCTAAAATCTGATTGGGGATTGTGCCGTGGGGATGGGCTTGTGAATGTTTTTTACAATGTGCCTCTCATTGCATGGACTTTTGCTTGCAGTTGGCAGGAAACCTAGTGTTATTTCCTAGTCCACCTCCAACTCATCCTGTCACAGGTAGCTTTGTTAAGGCGAGTACCCTTATGGCTTTTAAATGCTCGACCTGTGCCCGCAGGGTGTGGTGATTGCTGGAGAGAGAGAGCAAGGCTTCTGCTTACTAAAGAGAGTATGGTCGCTAGAGAGGGTGACCTTGGGATACCATTTTCCCCTAAAACACAACATACCCTATGCCCTCCAAAAACCACTCAGGGTCATCGGCCCTTACCTGGGCTGTTGCACGCATTCCACCCACATTGGTGTGTTGACCACAATAAGGGCTGATAGCCTTGGCTGATAGCCTTTGTGTCTCTGTTCCTGGGTGCCAGATGTGTCTGACTCCAGCCAGCAGAGTCTGCCTGTTGTGGCTGATGACGAGAATAAATGCACAGGCGACAACAATCCTGTGGAGAAAAAGGGAACCGCACAGCCACTCTCTCAAGGGGAGAGTGCCTCAACCCTTACCTAGACAAGCTTTTGCTGTCTTCTTCCTGGGTCTTACATTTGAGAAAGATTTATGATCCATTACATAGAATATTATTGCCTATATTTTAGGTACAAACAAGGAAATGAAAATGACACACAGAGGGGAATGACAATGAGCTGATTAGCTCTGACTTTGGGAAAGTTTATACAGGCTTTGGCAACTACCTTGAAGATAGACAATACACATTTGTTCTTTTAGACCAAGGTGATGGAGTTTTAGCAAGAGCAAACCATAACAATCTGTATGCATTTTGTAAGCCTGATTCCCACGGGACAACTCAGTTTGAAGGTCTGGCTCCTGCCCACCACCTTGCTTCTATAGGTTTTCCATACAGAGCTGAGTCACATTTGCCAAACTTAAACAAACTTGTCACCTACAATACTACTTCTGTCTTACAGGTTGCTTTTATGCACCTTGAAAAACACTCACTTCTTAGCTACTGCCAGGGACATTTTTCATCTCACCTCCTTTTCCCACTGTCAACTGTGACGGGGAGGAGCTTTCCCCAGTTTTCACTTTTCAAGGTTGAAATAATTGCCTTCAGGTTGTCTTTAGTGAAAAGATTTACTCAACTGATTATCTTAGACTTCTTTAAAATTTTGAAAGATGTTCACCTTAGTAGATATAGTATCTAGACTTAAGTTTTTAAAAGATTTTATTTATTTATCTTTAGAGGGGAAGCAAAGGAGAGAAGGAGGGAAATATCAATGTATGGTTGCCTCTCATGAGTCCTCTACTGGGAACTGGCCTGCAACCCAGGCATGTGCCCTGACTGGGAATCAAACTGCGATCGTGTGGTTCACAGGCCCGTGCTCAATCCACTGAGCTACACCAGCCAGGATCCTAGACTTAAGTTTTAATAGCATAAGGTGAATTAGGCAGGTATTTAAATTCCAGAAGCTGGGCTTCATGTTTGTACTTCCTCCTTCTCCCCACCACCTCCTTAGGAAATGTGGGGAGTCAGAGCCCTGGTCTGAGGAGTGTAGACTCAGATTCATAGAAGGCTGGGGGTCCAGGCCTTGTCAAAGTACAGATCACCAGGAGGACCCTATAGAATCCACATCAACCCCTACCATCCTCCTAAGGAATTGCTAGGCTTAGTGGCCAGATGTGACATCCACTGACTTCTCCCAGAGGACTCAGGACACTGAAGCCTTGGTCTGAGAAGTGCAGCCTTCAGTCAACAGATAGAAAATCCCAGGACCTGCCAGGGCTCAAGGTAAGGAATATGAGGAAAGGCAGAGGGACCCTGTACTCCAAGCCAAATCAGGCTTGAGAAGCCTCAGGGTGTGTTAATGATATGTGACATCCGAGCTACAGGGAAGATGGTGGTGGAGTAGGACAAAGGATTTCGCTTCCCTCCATGCACCAGAGAAAAACCGGGCTGATCTGCAGAGGAGCGCAGCGGATACTCAACAGGGACCCAGCATATAGGAAGGCAGGACTCCAGAAAGTGTAGCAGACACTGAATGACCAGAGGTTGAGGAGAGGAGACGACTACAGATCATTAAGGTATGAGGTAACAGCGCAGAGGCTGCAGGCCCTCCGCTGGGCCACTCCATGGCACTGGCTGGGTCATCCCGGTCTCTGAGAGACGAGGGTGGGCAACAACAACCCTGGGAGAGAACTAGTCACTGGCACCCTCCCTAACCAGCAGGGCACAGATTGGAAAACACCAGGAGAGATTGGTTTGCCTGTAGTGGCAAAGAGAGGAGTGGGCATTGGGAAGCAAACCAGAGAGCTCTGATAACCCGTGGAATCAGGCTGTGGTTGCCGGCTTGGGGAACTGAGTCGCCCCTGCATTCCTGGTAGCCTGAGCCGGCGCTCCCACAGTCTCAGGGAGCTGCAGGATACTGGCAGGGCCCCTGGAAGAGCACCAGTCGCCAGCTCCATCTCTACCCAGCTGGGCACAGACTGAGAAGCACCAGGAGTCAGGCTGTTGTAGCCAGCTTTGGGAACTGAGAGTGCGGGACTTGAGCCGGCACTCCCAGAGTCTGGGGGAGCTGTGGGCTACTGGCAGGGCCCTGGTAGAGTGCCAGCCACCAGTTCCCTCCCTACCCAGCCAGCGCATACTAAGAAGTATGGGGAGTCAGGCTGTGGCTGCCGGCTTAGAAGAATTGTGAGTTGCCTTGTGTGTTCAGCCACAGCACTGGGAAAGGCTCAAGCCCAAGCCTGCAAGACCAGGAAAGCCTGGCTGGGAGCGCGCGCCCTCATGCCAAGCCAGGGCTAGGAAGCCTGGGGAAAAATCTGCTCTCAGTGGGGCGTGGGAGAGCAGTGCCAACACCCTTGGGAGGGCACTGGCGAGACCAGCTGAGTTCACCAAGACATGAAAAAGGCCACTAATAGCCCCTCAGGCTGCTGAAGCTAGTGAGACCAGAAGAAAAGGTTTGACCAGCTGGAAACCAACAAGAGGAGTAGGTGGAAGTGGAGAACACCAAGATACCTGCAGGAGACTGCACCACTGAATTTCACAGGCATCCTACCACAGAAGTTCACACCATAAACCCAGGGAACCAGAACAGATCAATTTAAGAAGCTGAGGCCAACAAGAAGAGCAACACAAACAATGGGAAGACAAAGAAACAATCCCCAAATAAAAGAAAAGGAGGAAGTCTCAGAAAGAATGTGAGATGAAATAGAGGCAAGCCAACTATCAGATATTGAAATCAAAGCACTGGTTATCAGGAAATTCAAAGAGCTTACAACAAGCTACCAGAAACTACAGGGGAGCTACAATAAACTCTCCGCAAACTATACCAACATGAAAAAGGAAATAGAAACCATCAGTAAAAGCCAAGAGGAAATAAAGAATACAATTTCTGAGCTGAAGAACACAGTAGAAGATATGAAGAATAGAATCAATGAGGCAGAATATCGCATAAATGAGATCGAAGACAGGATAGAAAGAATCTCCCAGACAGACCAAGTAAGGGAAAAGAGAATCAGAAAAAATGAGAATTTAAGAGAAATGCAATACAATATGAAACGTAATAATATCCGAATAATAGGAATACCAGAAGGAAAGGCAGAAGAACAAGGGATAGAAAGAGTAATAATGGAAAATTTTCCTAAGTTGAGGAGAGATAAAGTCATACGAATCCAGGAATTGCAGAGAGTCCCAGGCAGGTGGAACCCAAAGAGGCCTACTGCAAGACACATCATCACTAAAATGGCAAACCTCCAAGACAAAGAGAAAATCCTAAAGGCAGCAAGGGAGAAAGAGGAAGTAATATACAAGGGGGTCCCAATAAGGTTTGCTACTGACTTCTCAATGGAAACACTCCAAGCAAGAAGAGAATGGCAAGAAACATTCCAAGTAATGAGAAACAGAAGCCTACAACCAAGGCTACTGTACCCAGCAAGGCTGTCAATCAAGATAGAAGGCCAAATAAAGAGCTTCCAAGACAAAAGAAGTCTAAAATAATACACCTCCACCAAACCAGCTCTACAAGAATTACTAAAAGAACTGCTTTAAGGAAAGGAAGGAAAAGAGAGAGACAGAGAGGAACACAGGTACACAAATGGCAATGAATAAGTACCTTTCAATAATAACCTTAAACGTAAATGGATTAAATGCACCAATTAAAAGACATAGAAGAGCTGAATGGATAAGAAAGCATGACCCACACATATGCTGCCTACAAGAGACCCACCTGAGGACAAAAGACCACCACAGACTGAAAGTGAAAGGATGGAAACAAATTTTCCAAGCAAATGGACATGAAAAAAAAACCGGGGTAGCAATCCTCATATCAGACAAAATAGACTTCAAAAAAAAGGCTATAAAGAGAGACCCAGAAGGTCACTTCATAATACTCAAGGGAAGAATCCACCAAGAAGACATTAACATCATAAATATATATGCACCCAACATAGGAGCACCCAGATATATAAAGGAAATCCTAGAGGACCTCAANGACTGAATGGTATGCTATTAAACAATGAATGGGTCAAGATAGAAATCAGGGAAGAAATCAAAAAGCTTCTGGAAACAAATGAAAATGAACTCACCACAACCCAAAACTTATGGGACACAGTGAAGGCAATCCTGAGAGGGAAGTTCATAGCAATACAGGCTTACCTAAAGAAGACAGAAACATTTCAAACAAGCAACCTAACCTGACGCGTGCAAGAACTCGAGGAACAACAACAAAGACAGCCCAGAGCAAATAGAAGGAAGGAAATAAGCAAGATCAGAGCAGAATTAAATGACATAGAGACTAAAAGCACAATTCTAAGGATCAATGAATCCAGGAATTGGTTTTTTGAAAAGATAAACGATATGTGACCTCCGTGTCTGGGTCTCAGAGACTCTGGAGGTTTGGTATAAGGAACAGGACCAAAGAGGTCCTGACCTCTTTGAAGAGGGCTTGACCCTGTCCTTCCAGAGTCAAGGTGAAACACTGAGAAGAGAATGATGGGACCCTGGACACTAGAAGCAAATCAGATCTATGAGAGCCAGAGGGCGAGGTGGCCAAAAGTGGTGTGTTCTAATGTCTATGTCCATTTCTAAGAGGCTCTGGGGCTCGATGTAAGGAGTGGGGCCTCCAATCAGCAGAGGAAAGACCAAGAATCTGTCAGTGGCAACATGAGAACTCTGAGGGAAGATGGAGGGATCCTGAATCCCACAACAAAGGGGACTTACAGTAGCACACCCCTCTGTCAGCCTTGGAAATCCCCATGCAAAAACAGCCACATGCGGCATTTCTTTGCTTCCACATCCAGGTCTGAGAGAGACTGGGGAATTGATATAAGGAGCAGGGCCTCAGGTACACAGAGGGGAAGGTCTGGGTCCAGCCAGGAGTCAAAGTGAGGATGCAAAGGGAGGACTATGGGACTCTGGACCCCAGAATATTCACTCCCAGGAGGCCCTCGGATGGGATGACCACATGTGTAGTTTCCTGACCATCCCTTTGGGGTCTGAGAGACTTTGAAGTCTTGGTATAAGGAAGAAACAGGGTTCTAGGACAGCAGTGGGAGGACCCAGGCTGTGCCAAGATGGACAGGGAGGACAGAACGAACCTGGACCTCAAAGTAGAGTCGGTCTAGGAGGCCCCAGTGCAAAATGACCACAGGAGTGTTTCTTGACTTCTTCATCCTGGTGTAAGAGAGACTGAGACTTGGTATAAAGAGAGGGCCTCAGGTTGGCAGAGAGAAGACCCAGGTCCTTCTTGGAATCAAGGTGAGAACACAGAGGGAGAACAATGGAACCCTGGATCCCAGAATAAAAGGGATTTTACAGAAATGGTCCCCTACTATCAGTTCTGGGCAGCTTCAGGCTGGGGTGGGGGAGGGGTTGCAAATGCAGTTTCTTGACTTACAGTTTGAGCATCTGAGGAAGGTGAGGTTTAACCACAGAGGTCTGTATTCATGGAGGCAGAATGAGGAGGCCCAGGCCTTTTGGAGAATCATGGTAAATACTGTGAAAGAAAATTGAGTTAACCTACAGGAGAATGTACAAAAACCCAGCCCTCCCTTTCCCTACTGTCAGCCATGAGAGGATCTGAAGTGGTTTGGCTGCATTAGTTGCCCTTCATTTTCATCTTTGGTCTTACATAAATGTGAGACCTTTGTTTAAGGAAAGTGGCCTTAAGTAAGCAGAGGGAAGCCCTACCAGACATCATGGTGAGCACTGAGCAGATCCCACATCCCAGGACAGATGGACTCCATGGTATTTGGACACCCCTTGTTGTTCCCCTGGAAGTGCTGGGCAGGTGTGGCTAGATGTAGGGCTATCTCACTTCCTTTTGTTCAACCTCAGGAGTATATGATCTTGTTCTGAGAATTTTGCCCCAGGTCAGCAGAGGAGTGGACCCCGGGTCCTGCCAAAAGTAAACTAAGGACCCTGAGTGAGCACAGAGTGCACCATACACCTCAGAACAAAGGCAAACCCACAGAGTCTGACCCACCTGTCCTGTGAACACTGGGGGCCCAGGATTGTGTTTTCAGTCCACCCTCAGATGCTACCTCATTTCCTCTTACAGGGGCTCCAGAAACTGGGAGGTAAAGGCCTTGGTCTGAAGCACATGACTGCAGGTCACAGAGCAGAGGAGGCCCAGGCAATGCCAGCAATCAAGGTAAGGTGTCCCCAGGGTCTCCCCCATCTCAAAACAGAGGTGGCATCACAGCACCCAACCCCATCTCACCCCGTGGTCAGCCTCAGAACCCTGGGAATGCTGGAAGCACCCTGAGAAGCCATCTCACCTACTCATTAAGAATCTTAGAGAACAGGCTACCCAAGAAGAGGGACCTCTGTGAAGCCCAAAAGCACCCCTAAAGATAAGACCTGTACATTGCCTTTGTTAGATCTGCAAAGGGTGTGTTTCTCAGCTGAGGCCACTCACACTTCCTCCCTTCCCCAGGCCCGTGGATCTCATTGCCCACTTCATGGTCATATTCTTGCCAGGAGTAATCATGCTTCATACTCCAAAGTGTTGGTACTACATGCTTACGGAAATCTCAGTCCCAAAGTGAGGCACAGGGCCTTTTTGGTGCACATATTCCTTCAACTAAGGAAGAGGGAACCACCTACTTCATCCCCTCCTGCTCCTGCTCTTCTCTTCATCTTCTTTTTCCTCCTCCTCTCCTTCCTCTACTCCCTCTTCCTCATCCTTTTCCCCCTTGTCTTCCTCTACCTCCTCTTCTTCTACCTCCTCTTCTTCATCCTCCTCTTCCTCTACCTCCTCTTCATCCTGCTCCTCTTGCTGCTGCTCCTGTTTTTCCTCTCTCTTTCCCCATCCTCTTCTTCCTCTTCCTCCTCCTCTTTCTCTTCCTCTCCCTCCTCTTCTTCCTCTCTTTCTTTCTTCCATCGTCAGATAAAGCAATGATGAAAGTACTTGCTGCTGTTGCTAGGGTACTATGTTCCCTCCAGTTTCCTCAGAGAGCTGACTTCTCTCCCACCGTCATGGAAGTCACTCCATCAATCAAATCATATCAGGACTCTAATCGTCAGGAAGAGGAGGAACCAAGCACTTCGCAGCCTTGGCTAGACATTGGGCTCTTGCTTAGAGATGCCATAGAGAATAAGGTGGCTGAAAAAAAAAAGAGAATAAGGTGGCTGCTCTGGTGGAGTTCCTGCTCCTCAAGTGTAGAACAAAGGAACCAATCAGAAAAGCAGAAATGTTAAGTAGTGTCATCAAAGAGTACAAGAACTACTTCCCTGTGATCTTTAACCAAGCATCTATCTGAGTGCATGCAGCTGGTCTTTGGCATTGATGTGGAGAAAATGGATCTTACCAGTCACTCCTTTGTCCTGGTCAACATCTTGGGCCTCACCTACAATGGGATGTTGAATGATGAGCAGAGCATGCCCACACTGGCCTCTTGATAAATATTCTGGGTGTGATATTCATTGATAGCAACTGTGCCTCCAAGGAGGATATCTGGGAAAGGCGGAGTGTTATGGGAGTGTATGATGGGAAGGAGCACGTCATCTATGGAGAGCATAGGAAACTCATCACGGAAGATTGGGTGCAGGGACAATAGCTGGTGTACTACAGGTGCTCAACAGTGATACTGCATGCTATGAATTCCTGGGGGGTCCCAGAGCTTATGCTGAAACCAGCAAGATGAAAGTCCTGGAGATTTTGGCCAAGGAAAGTGATACCATACCCATGGCTTTTACTATCTTGTATGAGGAGGCTTTGAGAAATGAGGAAAAGTGATCCCAAGCCAGACTTTGTGTCAGTGACAATGGGGCAGCCCAGGACCAGGGTCTGGGCTGATTTTAGAGCCACATTTGGCAGTTTCTGTAGCCTTAGGTGAAGTATGAGGCAGATTTTTCACTGTTTTGAAATGAGCAGACATTATTTTAAGTGATCGAGAGGCAGAATGGGGATTGGTAAATTTAGTATATAACATCATTGTGTTTTTCTATAAGGGTGGTTTGGAGATTTTTTATTTCTTTTGACATTTTCCAGATGTTATTATTAATAACTAATTAATTAATTAATTAAGTTTTAAATTAGTGTTTGGCATTTTCAGATGTTCTTATTAATGAAAAATTAATTAAGTTTGCAACTAATTGATTGGTTGATTAAGCTCTTAATTAATTGATTGATTGATTAAGTTAATTAATTATTTTTAAAATTAAGTTCTAAATTTACCAATTACATTGGTCACAAATATACTGCTGTTTATACAGTTTAAGAAGTGACTGTTCAAGTCCTTTCCCCACTTTTTAATTGGGTTAGTTGTCTTAGAGTGAAGTGGTGTGAGTTCTTTGTACATTTTGGAGATTAAGGCTTTGTCTGAGGTATCATAGGCAAATATGCTTTCCCATACAGTTGGTTCTCTTTTTATTTTAATGCTGTTTTCTTTAGGCACGTAGAAGTTTTTTATTTTGATGAGATTCCATTTGTTTATTCTTTCCTTTATATTCCTTGCTCTAGGGGACATATCAGTAAAAATGTTGTTGCGTGAAATATCCGATATTTTCCTGCCAATGCTCTCCTCTAGGAATATAATGGTGTCACGGCTTATATTTAAGTCTTTTATCCACCTTGAATTTATTTTGGTGTATGGTGTAAGTTGCTCCTCAAGTTTCATTTTTTGCACATAGCTGTCCAGCTCTCCCAACATCATTTGTTGAAGAGGCTATCTTTACCCTATTTTATATTATTGCCCCCTTTGTCGAATATTAATTGACTATAGAGAGTTGGGTTTATTTCTGGGCTCTCTGTTCTGTTCCATTGGTCTATGTGCCTGTTTTTATGCCAGTACCAGGCTGTTTTGATTACAGTGGCCTTGTAATACAGTTTGATATCAGGTATTGTGATCCCTCCTACTTTGTTCTTCTTTCTCAACATTGCAGCTGCTATTCGCGGTCTTTTATGGTTCCATATAAATTTTTGAAGTGTTTGTTCTATGTCTGTGAAATATGCCATTGGTACTTTAATAGGTATTGCATTGAATCTGTAAATTGCTTTGGGTAGTATGGACATTTTGATGATGTTAATTCTTTCAATGCATGAACACGGTATATGTTTCCACTTCTTTGTGTCTTCCTTGATTTCTTTCTTCAGTGTTGTGTAGATTTCTGCATATAGGTCTTTAACCTCCTTGGTTAGATTTATTCCCAGATATTTTATTTTTGTTTTTGCTATATCGAATGGGATTTTTTCTTGATTTCTGCTTCTGCTGATTCATTGTTAGTATACAAAAATGCTTTTGATTTCTGGATATTGACTTTGTATCCCACTGTTTTGCCAAATTCATTTATTAGTTTGAGCAGTTTTTTGGTAGAGACTGTAGGATTTTCCATGTACACTATCATGTCATCTGCAAACAATGACAGTTTTGTTTCCTCCTTTCCAATTTGAATGCCTTTTATTTCCTTTTCTTGCCTAATCACTGAGGCTAAAACTTCCAATACTATATTAAATAGAAGTTGTGAAAGTGGACAACCTTGTCTTGTTCCTGATCTTCGTGGAAAAGAACCCTAAAACACCAATCCTAAAGGAAATATGCACCCCAATGTTCATAGCAGTACAATTCACAATAGCCAAGAGTTGGAAGCAACCTAGGTGCCCGTCAGTAAATGAATGGATCAAAAAACTATGGTACATATACACAATGGAATTCTATGCAGCAGAAAGAAAGAAGGAGCTCCTACTTTTGCAACATCATGGATGTAACTGGACAGCATTATGCTGAGCGAAATAAGCCAGGTGTTGAAGGACAAATACCATATGATCTCACCATTAACAGGAAGCTAAACAACAAAACAAATAAGCAAGCAAAATATAACCAAAGATACTGAAATAGAGAACAGGCTGACAGTGACCAGAGGGGAGAGGGGAGGGAATTTCAGGGGGAATAGGGGAGTGATTTAGAGGAACATACATAAAGGATACATGGACAACTGAGAAAGGTGGAAATGGGAGGGAGGGGGGAGCACAGGGGGTGGGATTGTTTGGGAGTAATAGACAGAAAATTGTACTTGAAAAGTAATTAAATAAATTTTAAAAAAATTCTGTGTCCTTTTGCATTGCATATTCTCTGAGATCTGAAAGAAACAAATAAAAATTTTCTGGAGTACAGGGTAGTAGGGCTTGGGAGTAATATAATACTGAGGGAAAACTGCCATTCATCAAAGTTTCAATATATACAAGGCACTGTATGAGTTGCTTTACAATCTCTCTGTATGTTACTGAAGTCCTACAAGTCAGGGCTTATCAAACCCATTTACTTTACAGATGAAGAACCTGAGGCTCAAAGGGCCTGGTAATTTCCCCAGTATCACATGGCTAGTAAGTGACAGAGCCGAGACTGGACCCCTTATCTGAGTTCATCTAGAGTTCATGCTACTTCTACCCATTCTATCTTGTGGCCTACCTTCTGACTCATAAATCATATCTCTTCTCAGTGCTGCCTGATGTCTTTGGCAACAAAAAGAGGGGCCCTGTGGTCAAGGTATTAAAAACAGGCCTCAGGAAGGTAAGTGATCATGCAAATCAAACACAATCTGAGTACTGCCTGTGGCCTTTATTTACTTAAGGCCCTCCTGCCCAAATCCCAGAGTTCGTTGAGAGCTGAGGTGCTGGCATTTCTGTCCAGTCCAAGCACTTTCCCACATGACAGCACCCTTCACCTGGTCTTCCCCCATGTGCCTTCTTGTCCAAATCTGAAACCTGGTGTTCTGACCAAGCTCATCACTGCTGCCTCCTCTGAAGGCTGTGCCCACTCACAGTGGTACAGCCCCAAATCTGCTCCTACCCCAACATAAAGCATTTCTACTTGCTGCTGAAGCTCCATGATCATCCATCCCTCACCCTAGAACCCTACAGATGGCAAGAGCCCCTTTGAATTTGAACAATAACCTTTAGGTACTTGATCATCCTGTTGGATGTCTTCAGCACATTCTTTAAAAGAATTTTTATTCTTTTATTTATTTATTTATTTATTTATTTTTATTCTTTTATTCATTTCCAAATGAACTGTCGAGTAGAGACTGATTTGGCCCACAATCTACCAATTTTGGGATGTAATCCTGGAGTTAGAGGGTTTTGAAAAGTACTTAATATTTAAAATAAGATTTTTATGGGCTATTTTATTTGAAATTGGCTACCGAACACATACACAGATGAATCAATGTACCTAGCTAGTAAAAACACAAAGCTTCTCTCATAAGTGGTAGATGAAGAAATATCATGAAAATAGCTATAGGGCAGCGGTGTCAAACTCGTTTTCACCAGGGGCTACATCAGCCTCATGGTTGCCTTCAAAGGCCCCAAATAATTTTAGGACTGTATAAATGTAACTATTTAACTGTTAAGGAGTTGAAATTACATGTGGATGTTTGAAGGCAACTGTGAGGCTGATGTGGCCCCCCGTGAACACGAGTTTGACAACCCTGCTATACAGCAAACATCTATAGAGGCTAAATTTCCCCAAACTTAGAGCTCCTAATAGATGAACAATGGTTTCTTAGTACATGTGCTCACTCTAATTAAAAATGAAAAAAATCCATCCTTCCACTGTTTTTTTGTCCATGTATCTGTCCCACAGGAAAAGAATCGTTTTCAGTGTGCCTGATGGCACATGTTTAGGCATTCACATATGTCCAGTCATGTTGAGGGTAGCAGAATCTCACACGATTTTGGATATGCATCAAGACAAAGGAGAAAATACTCAACAAACTGAGGTTATATAGTTTATTTTAAAGGGAAATGTAAAAAAGTATTATTGAATGAAGATTAGAAACCCTATAGATTGATATTTCAGGATCCTTTGAAAATTACGGGTGATCCTGAATTTAAAATCACTTGTCACATAATAGTCATCTGAAAAAGTTGGAGAAATTCAGGCAGATTTGGCCTTCTCAGAAATTTCTCTGAGAAATAGAGGTTATTGTTATAGGCACGGAAGCTCTTATTTCTTTAGCTGCTGAGATATTTGGAGACTGGCAGCTGAGTCTTTGTCCAGACATACACAAATTTTTGTCAATTATAAGTTCACACTCACAACCAGTAATTGATCAGTGCAACAGTACACCAATCTAGCTCCTTTGGCATGATTTGTGAAAATTCAGAAAGACCATCCCGATTTCAGAACTCCCCATGTGTTCAGATGAAGCCCTTATTGTGACACCATGGAAGCCAATCCATTCTTCGACAGACAATGACCCTAAGAGAACTCCCTAATCAATCCCCTGCATGCTAATCTCAACCTCAGAGCCCACTTCAGAGAAAAACTACCCAGTAACAGTGTGTTTTACCATACATTATTTTTGTTTTATTATTAATCTTCAGTGTGGACAAATTTCTCAATATTTTTATTTATAGTCTCTGATGTTTTATTTTCCATCCCAAGTTATAGTCATATTCACCCATATTGTCATATAATTTTCTTATAAAGTTTTCAAATCTTTGATTGATCTGTAATTTTCACATAAAGGTAGAGGTAAAGACCCAATTTTTAAATTGTTTTTAAATGATTAACTAGTTTTCTCTACACTATTTTCAATTATTTTATTGTTCAATTACAGTTGTCTGCATCTACCCCCACCACTCTCCTCTACCTCAGCCATCCCCACCTCCCTTCCTTGCTTCTGCCCCCAACTTGATTTTGCCCATGTTTTCTTTATAGTTGTTCCTGAAAACCCTTCCTCCTATCTCCCATTATACCCTCCCACCTCTCCTCCGGTTACTGTCAGATTGTTCTTAGTTTCAATGTCTCTGATTACATTTTGCTTACTTGTTAATTTCATTGATTAGGTTCTACTTAAGTTTGAGATCATATGGTATTTGTCCCTCACTGCCTGGCTTAATAGTGCTTTTTAGTTCCATCCATACTTTTGCAGACTAGAAACTTCTTCTATCTTTCCATTGCACAGTATTCCATTGTGTAAATGTACCATAGATTTTTTTAGATTTTATTTATTTATCTTTAGATAGTAAGGGAAGGAAAGAAGGAGAGAAATATCAAGTATGGTTGCCTCTCGTAAGTCCCCTGCTGGGAGCTGGCCTGCAACCCAGGCATGTGCCCTGACTGGGAATCGAACCGCGATTGTGTGGTTTGCAGGCCCACACTCAATCCACCGAGCTACACCAACCAGGGCTGTACCATAGATTTTTGATCCACTCATTTACCAATTGGCACTTAGGTTGTTTCCAGCACTTGTCTATTATAAATTGTGCTGCTATGAACATTGGGGTGCATAGGGTTCTTTTAGATTGGTGTTTCGGGGTTCTTAGGATATAATCCCAGCATCTACACTATTTATTTTAAAAATTAATCTTTCCCCAAAACTTTTCTAAGGTATAATGTGCTTTTATCCTTTTAATCCAGTTTCTAGGGTTTTTAAAAATTGTTATTCAAGTACAGTTGTCTCTGTTCCCCCCCCCCCAAGGATCTGGAGAGCATTATGCTAAGTGAAATGAGCCAGGCAGTGAAAAACAAATACCACATGATATCACTTATAAGTGGAAATTAATCAACAAAACAAACAAGCAAGCAAAATATAACCAGAGAGATTGAAATTAAGAACAATTTCTAGGTTTTAAACTAACATATTTTTCTTCCATTGTTGTTAGTAATTGAGTGGCTTAGATTATTAATAATCTTTAAGTGCAGTGTAAGCTGCATCTGATGTGTTTAATATGTAGTTTTTCATGAATTTTTAATATATTATGTTTATTATAGGCACATAATAATTACAGGCACATCACAATTACATTACCTAAAATTAAAGAGAAGGAGATAATCTTAAAAGCAGCAAGAGGAAAGGAGAGAGTTACTTCCAAAGGAGTTCCCATAAGACTATCAGCTGACTTCTAAAAAGAAACCTAGCAGGTAAGAAGGGGCTGAAAAGAAGTATTCAAAGTCATGAAAGGCAAGGATCTACATCCAAGATTACTCTATCCAGCAAAGCTATCAATTAAATTGAAGAGCAGATAAAGTGCTTCCCAGATAAGGCAAGTTAAAGAAGTTCATTATGACCAAGCCCTTATTATACAAAATGCTAAAGGGACTTATGTAAGAAAAAGAAGATGATAAAAAATATGAACAGTAAAATGATAACAAACTCACAACTCTCAACAATTGAGCTTAAGAAAACAAAAACAAACTAAGCAAACCACTAGAATAGGAACAGAATCACAGAAGTGGAGATCACATGGACGGTTATCAGCAGAGATGGGGAATGAGGAGAATGGGGGAAAAGGTACAGGCAATAAGAAGCATAGGTGATAGGTTCAATATAGACATGGAGAGGTTAAGAATAGTATAGAAAATAGAGAAGCCAAAGAACATATGCATGACCTGTGGACTTCAACTAAGGGGAGTGGAATGCTGGTGGGAGGGGGTTGCTATGTGAAAGGGAATAAAGGGGAGAAAAATGGGACAACTGTAATAGCATAATCAATAAAATATATTTTAAAAAATACACTGTGTCCAGGGGACTTGGGCTAGAAGAATGAGTGGACCCAAACTTTTTAATAACAAGGGAATAAAAAGGAACTAGTGCTTTATAGCATATAGAACAATATGACCTAAGACTGGAACCATAATAGTGGCCCTTTAAACTTGACTTTGTGGAAAAATTATTGAACTTATTGTAAGCTCTAGAGTTTTAGGGGAAAATAAACTATGTCAGATGAATGGAAGTTTCAGAGACTTCAATTTCAGATGAACAAAATGTTTTCTGATTTTCAGAATTGTCTAGAGAAGGAAGAAACTCCTTTCAAGAAAGTGAGGTCCTAATCACAGGTAGAGTTCCATCAGAGGATCAACAGCTGTTACTGAAGACCAGACTCTCTGAGAATCTTCTGAAACAAAAATTCTCAGGGTATAGGCCAATGGTAGGAAGAATAGTGAGCTACCACTGCATTCTAAACCTTTAGGAGCTAGGTTCATAAGTTTTCTACTTATGGAGAGAACTGCCCTTGAGCTGATCAGAAGAGAAAGAGTTTGAGACCAGTCCCAAAGATAACTGATACTGAAGAAACCATGATTCTAGACCAACTAGTTTTAGAGAAAGAGAAAAAACCCTTTTTCTTTCTCCCCAAGAACCCTCCTCTCTCCTGTGGAGGGCTGGTGCTTATCTACTGTCACTGCTTTGGTGTTGATGCTGGCTCTCAGGCTTTGTGGTCTTTAGGGTACCATTTTGAAACAATGCACAACCATCTACTAAATGGAACCACTAGTGACTTGAAAGTCCCTGGGTCTTATCTTCTCTGCCACATTTGATGATGGGTTTTATCTGTCTGGAGAAACTGAGGTGGAGAAAGGCAAGAGGTAGGCCAATGTTTAGTTGGTAGAAGATCAAGGATCCCAAGTCAATGGTAGTAAAACTTCTTACCCAGAATCCCCAAGAAAAAGAAAAGCATTTGTAAAGCAGAACTCTCCACCTGCCTAGTATTTAGCAATCAAAGCTCTAGCCAGATAAACGTGAGCTATTGCTAATCCAGTGACCAACTAAACAAGTAAAGCAAAAGCAGATTTTTTGCCTAGCCTCATGGAAATACAACAAGACATCTACCATGGTAAATGTCTGGTTAGGTTAACTGGCTTCATCCACATTCTGGAAATGATGAGGACAGTGTCTCTACTGCCCTGACTTGGTCACTATGTGTGAAGGGGCTTTCCAGGGCTGCTTTGGGAACAACCCTGAATAAGTCCCTCAGCACCTCATTCAAATCATCTAAGAACACAAGCAAAGATGCTCACACTTAGGTGAGAACGAATGTATAAGAGACCCAGGACCCTCTCCTCTGGTCCTTAGGGACTAGGTCAGAACGCCAGTGATAACATGTTCATATTGAATTTACCATGAAGTCTTTTATAGTAATCTGTGCTTGTCAGGGTTGCTCCTTTAAAATAAATGATGCAGCAGCCATTGTAGTTGCTGAAACCTCCTCCATATTACCCCAGCCCTCACCTAGCTAATGTTAGAACTCTAATCTCCACCTTCTATTAAGACATACTTTGCTCCCCACTCAGTCAACCTGAATTGGTTCTGGGTGTAGAGAACTTGTATGAGCTTCATTTCCCAAGGAGGTTAGTGGAAACAAATACTTGAAATTGAGAAATCTAGTTGCAAATTCTGATAATAATATACTAGGAGGAATCTCCCCAAACCAGGAATTAGGAGAGCAGACCCCTGGTAGTATAGGCTTCCCCCACTAGGTGAGCTAGGTGAGTGTTCTAGGATCCCATCTGTGTCAGTGTACCAGATGTGCATTGTTGTGAGAGGCTGCATTTAGCTTCAGTGAATTTTTAAAAATAATTTTATTTATTTATTTTTAGACAGGGGAAGGGAGAGAGAGAGGAAGAGAAACATCAATGTGTGGTTGCCTGTTGTATGCCCACCCCCACTGGGGACCTGGCCTGCAACCCAGGCATGTGCCCGTGCCCTGACTGGGAATTGAAACAGCGACCCTCTGGTTCACAAGCCAGTGCTCAGTCAACTGAGCCACAGCAGCCAGGGCTTCAGTGAATTTTTTTGAAGACTCTTTCAAAATGTTTACCCATTTCATGATTGGTGACTTACAAGTGCACCTTCCCACACTGCGCTGAGTGTTCAGCAGTTTTTTACTAAAAATAGCATGATTCCCATGCTGCACCCTCCCAATTCACCTGATCTTGCCCCAAGTGACTTTTTTTTTGTTTCCCCAGATGAAAAGTGCCCTCAAAGGGAAACATTGTGCCAGTGAGGGAGAGACAATATAAAAAAACTGCACAAGAACTAAAAGGCATCAAAATCAATGAGTTCAAAAACTGTTTTGGGCAGCGGAAAAAAACTTCTCAATATGTGTATTGCATCAAATGGACAGGTCTTTGAAGGTGACTGAAGTTTAAACATGTAAGAATAAATATATAATTTTTTAATCAATAAATTCTGTTTTTTTGGGAGGTCCCCTCCTTGTAATTTTATTTACCTACCCTTTGCAGGGCTTGGACTATTGGACTATTGGACTATCCTGCACTTACTTTTATGCAGATGAAATTGAGATGTAATTACAAAGTCTCAGTTTCCCCTGTAACAGTTGTAAGTGATTAGCATTAATAAGACTGGAGCCATGTTCTTCAATATATCCAATATTTCCATGCTCTTCAATATTTCCAAATGTTATTTCCATAACACTTGTATGTATGGATGACCACTTCCACTTATTTCTACCACCCTCCAAAACCTAGCCCTGGTTCCAAAGGGGCACTTACCAGCTATGGTAGAGATGATTCTAGTCTCATTGCTCACTCCTGTAAAATCAAACTTGAAGAGCTTCCAGGAATTACTTTCATTGATTTCAATCTTGAAATCTTTCCACTTGTATGTCATCTCATTCTCAGCATAGGAAACTGTAAGGAAATGTGATAAGGAGGGTCATGTGAGACTGGGAAGCCCTGGAAAGGTCTTCACCAGCATAGAGTCTGAGCAATGCTTTGGAGTCCTGACTTTGGCCTTACCAGTGTGGTACCTTGCCTCTCTTACCTCATTGTTGAAATCCATTCAATTAGTACATTTGCTGAGCATCCCTCAGTACTAGGCCCTGTTCTGGAAATTCAGAGATGAACAAGGCAGGAACCTTTCCTTCAAGAATTCATATTTTATTGAGTAAGACAGTGACTATACATCTATAATTTCTGCAATTGCTCTGAGAAACCTCTTCTCTTGGGACAGTAGGGAAACAGGAGGAAATATCACTTGGCAACACACCCAGAAAAGACTTCATAGAGATGGTGACATTCCCAATAAATCTTAAAAGTTGAATCAGTTTTCTCTATATGGATGAGGCTGGAGGAAGTGAGGAGGGTTTTCTATACACAGAAAGATGAACAGGTCTGATGTATTATGGAAATGTTAAAAGGTCAGGGTGGCTAGCTTACAGAGGTTAAATGAGTTATGAAACAGTAGGTAGCAGGGGCCAATTTCTGAAGAGCCTTAATGGACATTGTAACGATTTAGAATTGATACATGAGAGTCAAGGAAAGATTTAAAACTAAGAAATGACCTACTCTAAATTATTCTTCAGCTAGAACACTCTGGCCATAATATAAAGATGGCCCATTGACAGGAATACCAGTTTTTGGAGGCCAGTGCAGTAATCCATGCATAACAAAATGAATGAAGGCAAGATTTAAAGCTGTGGCAATGAAAATGCAGACAAACAGACAGGATCAATAGAGATTTGGAAGGGAAAACCAACATAATGTAATTGATTAGATGTAACAGGTGAAGGAGAAAGAAGCATCAAAGTTCTTGGCTTGAACAACAGAGTAGATGGTGATACCTTTCTTCAATGAGATAGATAGGGACACAGAAGCAACACATTTGTTTTGGGGGTAGGGGTTTGGAGTAGACAATGTATTTAATTTTGGAAATGTTTAGTTTCAAAGTGAAAATGTTGCAAAAGTCCAAGTGGAAGATGACAAAGACCTAAACCAAGATAGTGACAGTGGAGATGGAGAGGAATAGACATACATGAGATACAATTTAGAAGCAGGTGATGGACTTGAGTTGGAAGAGGGAGGAACCCAACATGAGACCCACATTTAGCAACATAGTATTGTCAGCAGTAAAGGAGATGAACATGAATTAGGAGGTCCTGGGAAAACTTGGCACCAACTTAGAAGAAATGTAGAGGGTAGGATGAGAAAAAGAAGGAGCCCAGAATGAATCTGGGGTCCCAGAGACCTAAGAAGGTACTCACAACTAGAAAAAGACAGAGGGCAAGAGTGAGAATCCTTTGGAAATTTGAACACGTGAATTGAACATCAACATCAATGGTCATCCTGGAAAGGAGAAAGAAAATGGTCATCCTGGAAGGAAGAAAGAAGCCTCATTAGGCTGGCTCTGAGAACTTAAGTATCTATCTTACTTGGGCCCAGGGACTACCAGCAATGAGTGGCAACAGTGGTATTTATAACAAAGAGCTCAAAGGAAAGGCAAAAAGAGAGAAAGAACAGTATGGAAGCATCTGGCTACTGTGGTCTCCATCATCAGAGAACTGTAGGGGCCAACTTAGATGGACTTTTGTTTTTTGCTCATCCCAGCTTCCAGGGTCTGTCATCACTCTCCCACCCCCTACCACCTCCCCAGCCCCACACCACCCATTCACAACATTTTCCTGCCAGGCATTCAGGTATCCAGCCTCTTTATTGCTGTCTTTCCAATGACTATGTTACTGTTCCACCTACATAATTCCACCACTGTCAATGGGTCTTTATTTCCAGTGCCCGCTTAAGATGGAATTGTCCAGGCAATGCAGTCATACTAATACATTCTGGTACAGGAGCTCTGGACTTGGAGCCAAGTAACTGGTACCAGTCCCAGCTCAGCCATGGACTTGGTGTGTAGCCCTGAGAAATATCTTTCTATTTTGAGGCTTATCTGTACATAAGGGGGTTTAGTTCATGGCCCAAGAGAGCTTGAAATGGCCCTTAGAAGTATCATTCATGATGAAATCTCTGCCCATGTTTCTTTGGTGAAAATTCTTAGAAGGGGAGGAAGAGTCCCAAGAGGTAAGACTCCAGAAGTTTGACATACTTAACTGTGTACAACACCTTGCCATCCTTGTGGATGCGAACCATCTGGTTGGGCATAGTGAGCACATATACTTGAGTCCTTTTAGAAGTCCTAAAAAAGGTATCTGGGATCCATAACTGGCTCACCATGTCGTCATTCAGAACAAAGCTGTCAAAGGTGCTATTGTGTTGGAGGCATTCATCATACCAAATCTGGCAGAAGGTAATGTCAATGGAGTATTCCTGGTGGAAAGAATAAAATAAAGCACACCCTTGGGACAGTGCAAAGAACATTCCTATGGCAGGCACTCTGAGACAGGCCTATCAAAGCAGATAGGAGCTCACTCAGCTTTGCATGGAGGAAAGCATAATAAGTTTGGCTGTTGGAGTTTTTTATTTCCAAGTATTCCAAAAATGAAAGGAATATTACTAAATGGATAACAGTTTGGGAAGATACATTTCTTTTTTTTTAAATGGTTTGCTTCTTCCTTTTTTTTAAAGATTTCATTTATTTATCTTTAGAGGGGAAGGGAAGGAGAGAAGGAGAGAAGTATCAATGCATCTCCAGATTTCCATAGTTCAGATTTCATCACGAATGATATTTCTAAGGGCAACTGGATCATGAGGGGCAACTTGAACTAGGAGAGAACTATCTATCATTCATGGGAAATCAAGTTGCCCCTCACGAGTCCCCCTGCTGGGAACTGGCCTGCAACCCAGGCATGTGCCCTGACTGGGAATCGAACCATGATCATGTGGTTTGCAGGCCCGCACTCAATCCACTGAGCTACACCAGCCAGGGCTACATTTCATGTAGAAACAGACAATGATGGCTTAATTGCATAGGCCAGGGTCATCACATCACCACTCCCTTCTAGGGATGTGGTGCTACTCCAGCCAGGTCAAAACCCTCTCGGTCCCCTCAGTTTCATAGCAAATCAAAGGTCTCAGTTCAAAATCATTTCAAACATTCACAAACACACACAACTTTTATTATCTACAGCAAAGTTTCCACTTTCAGCTTTTATTTAGGGAACGCAGGTAAATTATTCATCCTGCAGAATTATATTTTAAAAAATGAAGTGCTTTGAGTCACGAGAGAAATGTCTATTTAGTGTCATGTTTTTTAAAATCATTTTTTTGTTTTGTTTTTCCATTTAAACAAAGACAACTAACCTCTGAATTGGTGTGTGCGTGTGTGTGTATCCATGATTATTTGGTCTCCAGATATTGTCTATCCCACAAACTGTCTGTTAGACATCAAGATCAAGATGGATGTTTTTTTGTTTTTTGTTTTTTGTTTTAAACCTAGGGAGTGTAAAGCAC
This sequence comes from Sturnira hondurensis, assembly GCF_014824575.4. Lineage (NCBI taxonomy): Eukaryota > Metazoa > Chordata > Mammalia > Chiroptera > Phyllostomidae > Sturnira > Sturnira hondurensis. The sequence goes on from NW_028083231.1 coordinate 564,036, forward strand.
TGTTATCTTCTTGGGCCCAACTCTCAGCGTTTCTTTTTTTTTTTTAATATTTTATTTATTTATCTTTAGAGGGGAAGGGAAGGTGAGAGGAAGGAAACATCAATGTATGGTTGCTTCTGGTGCATCCCCTGCAGGGAACTGACCCCTGCCGGAAACTGGCCTGCAACCCAAGCATGTGCCCTGACTGGGAATCGAACCACGATTGTCTTGTTCGCAGGCCTGCACTCAATCCACTGAGCTACACCAGCCCCGGCCAAGATGGATGTTTAATAAGAAGCATGAGCAGCTAGAAATCTGCACCACTGGCATCAAAGGAAGAGAAAACCAGACTTATCAGAACTACAAGCAGCTTGAACAACAAGTACCAGAACCAGGCCAAGGTAGAACCTTGAGGGCTAGCCCAACCATGTCCCAAATGAGGTTCAGACAAAAAGGAACCTCTCCAAAGTCACACAAATAGTTATTGAGAGCACATTGATGCTCAGAGCATCCTTACCATAGCCTTGTCCTAGTACAACCTTCACCAGTGTTCCTCTCCAGTGTTAACTTCACTTGCACCTACAATCCCTTTGGGTACCGAGGTCCAATTTCCCTCAGCAGAATCCCTAAGTCTTTACCTTGAGTTATCCTGCATCAAACAATGAATGCCAACTATATACCCACAAACCTGGCCACCAGTAGAGCCTGCAGGGATATGGTCAAGACAATCCCTGCTTATCTTTGCTGCCCAGGCCAAAAGGCGGTGACAACTGCTGCCAAATTGCCAGGATCCTGCCTCCCAAACTGAGAATGCTCCCTGGAGTAGTCCAAAAAGGCAGACAGAAAAAAAGGTGGCAGAGCCTGTCTACCATTCATATACGAGCCCTCAGCCCTACCCAGCCTGGTCCCTCCAGCCTTTACAAGTGGCCTTCAGAATGTTTCTACAGTCCCAAGTGGCTGGCAGTTCCAACTTGGCCTGCAGAGCCTCCTTTGTTCTCAGGCCCTGTGAAGTGTTAAGTAGCCAAGAGAAGCCTTGCCCTCCAAAATCCATGCTGTGCTCCCCCTCTATGTTATAATGTTTCAAATAAGCATTTAATTTTTATTTAAGAAGATACCAAGTGTAAGTTCACTACACATCAATTGAGAGCTAACAGTTCAATTTTTCCCTAGTTTGACAAGTGAGCTTGGAATGTACATCTTTTTTAGCTCAGCTGAAACTCTAGAAATTCAGTGTCAGGGAACTGGCTTAATTAGAATAATTTATGATAATTACCACAGCAAGAAGCGGCTTTACCAACTGTTGACACTGTGATGAGAAGTTATTCCCTGACTGGTTACTGTTTTCTAAGCTCAAGCCAGGAGACTGGTAGAAACATTTTATTTAAATCCACATGCTGTGGGCTCAGGTTTCTTTCCTGAGGACAATTCCTGTTTTCTACATAACATCTGACTGAAAGGTGTTTAAACTCAAACAACTACTCCTACTGTGTAACAGAATGCTGGGGACTCACAACTTTGCCACACCAACCATAGTACTCTATAGTGTCACCAGGGAAAAGTAGGCGGTTCAATAACTTGGACCCCCCAAAGCTTTAAAGAGCAATTTGGAACTATGTAGAAGGTCAGAAGTCTCAGGAACTTTAATACCACATAAGTGTTTGGAATCTTCTAAAGGCACGTGGCTAAAGCACCACCTTACTGGACAAAGAAAATTAAGTTGTTGGCTCCTCTTTTGACCAGTTGTGTTAGATGCCAGAGGTTTAGATGTATCACTTGGGGTTGTCAGGTATCAGCTCTTCTTGGCACCTCAGGTGAGGCCAATGCGACCAACATTAATAGGGGCAGAGCAAGAAGAGATAGGGCATTCAGCTACTATAAGCAGGGCTACTGCTCTGCTGCCACAAGACCTCTTGCAGATGATAGAAATTGGTTTCTCAAATTTATATCTTACACAAATAGCAAGGAGGTTGTAGCCACAAAATTTCCACTACTCTTCAGGCCACTTTCTCCATCCCCATACTAATGACCTGAAAGATCCATTTTCTATTAAGAGTAAACAGTGACCATGATGGTGGGACCACAAGACCTCAACCTCTGGGTTGTGCTCAGAACCCAGTGTTTCTTAGTATTCCAACAACTTAAATCAAACTAATTGCTAAATTCATACGCATTTAGTGGTAAGCACATTGATAATGGCAAAAAGTAAATCTGACATCAAGGGAAGGAAAAAAACTGTAAAATATCGACAGAAACTCAAAAATATTTGTTTACTGTCATGCTTCTCTACTTCCTTGTTATTTCCAACAATTCCACTCTAGTTGATATAGGCCTTTACTTGATCATGGCCATGTATAATAGGCAGACTCTAAGAAGGCCTCCAATGATCTTCACCTCCTGGTCTTCATGCTCTTGTGTAATACTCTCCACTTGACTGTGGGCTGGACTTAATGACTTGCTTCTGATGAACAGAATATCACAGATGCAGTGGAATGTCACCCCCAAAATTAGATTACAAGTTTGTGACTTCCAATTCTAATGCCTTTGTGTATGCTGTTGCTCACTCTGAGGGAAGCCAGCTGCATGTTTTAAGCTATCCTATGGGAAAGCCTACGTGGCACGGACTGTGGGAGACCTCCAGATAACAGCCAGAATAGACTAAATCCTACCAATGAATATACAAAGACTTGAAAGTGGATCTTCCCTCAGTTGAGCCTTAAGATGAGATGTCAACCTCAATTGACACCTTATGTGTGCTTTGTAAGAGACCCTGGAAGAGAGGACCCAGCTAAATCATGCCTGGATTCTCAACCCATGTGAGCTGTGAGCTAATGACTATTTGCAATTTTAAGAGCTTGTGTTTTTTGGACCTGGCCTGTGTGGCTCAGTTGTTAGGAGTATTGTCTTGTGGGTCAAATGGTTGCAGATTCAATTCCCAGTCAGGGCACATGCCTGGGTTGTGGGTTTGATCCCCAGTCAAGGCACATGCAAGAGGCATCTGACTGCTGTTTCTCTTTCACACCTACATTTTGCTTCCTCTCTCTCTCTCTCTCCCTTTCCCTCTTTCTAAAATTAATAAGTATATCCTGAGGTGAGGGTAAAAAATGAGATCCTGTGTTTTGGGGTAATTTGTTACACAGCAATATATAAGTACACCATGACTCAAGAACCTGTAGCCAAACAAAGCATCACAGGGGGAACATCATTCTTCCATTCAGTTTATATAATCACCTTGATCTACCATAAATGCTTACTGACATTTGAGTGTCTATTTGCAAATACTATCTCAGAACCTAGCTCTGAGCTCACCTAATGATATCTGTTGTATACCAGACACACTAAAACAGTGTCTGACCTATACCAAGCCAAATCTATGGCTACAATGGAGATGGTTACCACAGCTTTTTTCATTATAAGGCTAGGCAGATAAAAGTGACTTTTGCAGAATGTATTTCATAATTCATTTGTTCAGCTAACATATACTGAGTCCTTGACATTAAAGAGTCCATAGTCAAGGGAGCAAGGCAGACATAGAACACATAATTATGATATAAAGAGGTGAGGGAGATCAAGTAGACAACTAAGATATAAACCAGAAATATCTGAGTGCCAAAAGGAGGAGTATGATGTAAGAAGGGAGCAATAAATAACTGGAGATCAGGAAGAATGCCATGAAAGAGATATTATGTGAACTAGATACTAAAGGATAAAGCTTGTGGCAAATAGAAAACCAGAGAGCAATGGCACACTAAACAGGAAATAGCTTGAACAATGACTCAGAGGCACAAGATAGTTTGGGAATACTCATAGTCTAGTGTGAGTAGAGCACGTAGTCTCTAAAGGGGTTAAAAGAAATAAAATCAGATTCCTGGATTGGCTTCAGCTATGGAGGTATGGGGTTAGAGGTATGGCAGTATGCTAGAGTATGGAGTTAAATTTCATGCTTTAAGCAGGTTCAGAATTGCAGGAGGCACATCACTCAGGAGCCTCGGTTAGTTGGTGGATAGGGATAGGCAGAAATCAAAATTCAGAAATTTGAATTTTGCTTATTTCAAATGGGAGATAATGGGGGTGAACTGGGCACAGTACTGACACCAGAATGATTGCAGTAGAAAAAAGAAGGAACCAGGGAAACAAAAAACAAACAAACAAACAAAAAAACTGCCTTAGAGCAACAGTTGGTAACTCTAAATTTTAGTACGTAAAAATCACTATAAGAAGAAATGAGCCATTCCATTATGGTATATAAAGTTGCTTTATTATTTTTATTTTGAACAAAAGACTGGAAGATGTAGTCAGGATTCTGAGGGTACTCTTTTTTTGCTTAGATTTATTTAATTGTTCAAGTACAGTTTTCTGTCTTATATTCCCAGCCCTGCCTACCCCACCGTGCTTCCCACAGCCCTCCCATCCCCCCCTTAGTTATTGTCCACGTGGCCTTTATACTTGTTCCTGTGAATCCTTCCCCTTTTCCCCTGTAATTCTCTCCCCTCTCTCCTCTGGTCCCTGTCAGCCTATTCTGTATTTCAGTGTCTTTGGTCATATTTTGCTTGCTTGTTTGTTTTGTTGTTTAGATTCCTGTTAAAGATGAGATCATATGGTATTTGTCTTTCACTGCCTGGCTTATTTCACTCAGCATAATGCTTTCCAGTTCCATCCATGATGTTGCAAAGGGTAGGAGCTCCTTCTTTCTTTCTGCTGCATAGAATTCCATTCTGTAAATGTACCATAGTTTTTGGATCCATTCATTTACTGATGAGCATCTAGGTTGCTTCCAAATATTGGCTATTGTAAATTGTGCTGCTATGAACATCAGGGTGCATAGGTTGTTTTGGATTGGTGTTTCAGGGTTCTTAGGATATACTCCTAACAGTGGAATTGCTGGGTCAAAAGGCATGTTCATTTTTAGTTTTCTGAGAAAATTCCCTACTGTTTTCCATAGTGGTTTTACCAGTCTGCAATCACACCAACAGTGAACTAGGGTACCCTTTTCTCCACAACCTCTCCAACACTTGTTGTTTGTTGCTTTGTTTATGATAGCCATTCTGACCGGTGTAAAGTGGTATCTCATTGTGGTTTTAATCTACATCTCTCTGATAGCTAGCAATATTGAGCATCTTCTCATGTGTCTCTGGATCCTCTGTATGTCCTCCTTGAAGAAGTGTCTGTTCAAGTCTTTGCCCATTTTTTAATTGGGTTGCTTGTCTTCTTAGAGTGGAGTCGAGTAAGTTCTTTGTGTATTTTGGAGATTAAACCTTTGTCTGAGGTATCGTTGGCAAATATGTTTTCCCAAACAGTTGCTTCTCTTTTTACCTTGATACTGTTTTCCTTAGCCATTGCAGAAGCTTTTAATTTTGATGACATCCCATTTGTTTATTCTTTCCTTTATGTCCCTTGCTCTAGGGGGCATATCAGTAAAAATATTGCTACATGAAATATCTGAGATTTTCCTGCCAATATTCTCCTCTAGGACTTTAATGGTGTCACAGCTTATATTTAAGTCTTTTATCCACCTTGAATTTATTTTGGTGTATGGTGTAAGTCGGTGCTCAAGTTTCATTTTTTTGCATGCAGCTGTCCAGTTCTCCCAACACCATTTGTTGAAGAGGCTATCTTTACTCCATTTTATATTACTGCTCCCTTTGTCAAATATTAATGGACTGTAGAGATTTGGGTTTATTTCTGGGCTCTCTGTTCTGTTCCTCTTGAGGCAGTGAGGAACTTACTTTTCCCAGCTTCCTTCTCAAGTCAGTGTTGGTTACATCTCTCCTCAACTCCAAACTTGTATTACAGATGTACAGAGCCCCCAAAAACAGTGTGTAAAAGGCTTCATGGATCAGTTCCCTGGGCTAGGAGATACTATACCAAAGCTCAGAGCTTACCTTGTCCAGGATAGAGATGGGACCAAGGTTGTTGACAGAGAACTCAATAGTGACCACAATAGGCTTCTGTAAAGGAAGCAGAAGTGGCAGAGGTAAGTAGCCAACAGGGGAATGGGACAAAGTAGGGTGTGGTCAGAGGGGGGAAAGAGGGAGATGGATAAGGGTTATGTTATATGGATTCAATTATCTAATGCTATTTCTTTGTCCTTTCATGGCAAGAGCCATTTCATAGATTGTTAAGAGTCAGACATACCTTAAAGGTCATATCAGTCAGTCCATTCATCTCATTTTATAGCTTTAAAAACTGGGAGTGAAGGAAAGGAAAAGTCTAAACCCAGGTCAATGGCATTGCTAAGACTATAGTCTACCTCTCTTACCTGACAGGTGAGCAACAAATATTCCTGTCCAAATGCATGGCATCCTCACCTATACCCTAGGCTCCTTCTCCATTCTTATACCTACAAATACCCTCCCTTCTAGGTAGGAAGAACCATATTCTGTCACTCACCACCAATGCCAGGGTGTAGTTTATAACCATAGTTATTCAGGATACTGTCCAGGATTTGGGTGGCTGCTGGCAATTTGCCAAGTCTGTGATGGTTATCAGTAGTAGTGGGCTTTATTTCTTCAGAGGGGAGCTTCTTCTTGGGATCCTGTGGTTTGGGGCCATAGACATCATCATGATGGGCAGAAGATCCCTTTTCTGATTCAACATGAGGTCCTTCAATTCTACAGCACAAACACACACAAAAAAATGAAGCTCTGTTCACTCTTTAGGGGCCTCAGTTGGTGCCTCTTAGGACAGAAGCAAACCAAAATAATCTGCAACCCAATGCATAGAGTGACTAGCAACAGTAAATTATGAAGCAGCACAGACTATACTTGTTTATTTCTTCTAAACTTTGCTGCTCTTTGGGAAATTTCTATGCTATCCCTTTTTATGATACTTTTTATTTTTAAAAATCAATAACACAATGGAGCCCAATATTTTAAAATAATTTTTCCTTTAAAATGATGAAGACATCAGTGTTTAAGTTCTGGCCAATCAACTACAGTTACTAGGCTTGGTCTCTAGTCTGCCTGACCAGCACCATAGGGGAGCAAATGGGCAGACAGAGGGCCAGGACTGCTGGGGAATGCTCAGGAAAGCCAGAGAAGCCTCTCACAGAGAGATCTGGAACACTGCAGGAATATTCTGCATTTCTTTACTTTTGTAATGCTCATTGCATTGAAGTTGGAGGCTGGGGGTGGGAGTAAAGCTCTAAGCACTAAGAAAAGGCAAGAGTCCTTCACCCAGAGACTGTTGTCCAGGAAACAGATGATCAACAGAAATTCAACCTGACAGCCACAGCCATACACCACAGCCAATAATAATAATAATAATAATAATAATAATAATAATAATAAACAAAAATTTCAAAACAACCTACCAATGTATTTAACAAAGGTTGTGCTAACTTTGCTGGGAGGCACTCAGGAAGTGGGTGTTGGGAACTTCTGAGGTTCTTATTGTGTTCTAGTTTCTAATGTGGGTGTCTTGATATCAGTGTGGTCATTTTCTGACAACTCATTAGCTGTGAAGTTATGATTTCAGCACTTTTATGAATATGTATTCTAATGCAACAAGAAGTATTTTGAAAAATAAAAATGTTAATATATGGACCTTATTCAGACACTAATTTTAAAAGGCAGACTAAATAACAAAGCACAACAAAACAAAAATATTTATGACATAATAGAAGTGCTCTGGACACTGACTAGATAGTTTCTTCAGCATAAAAAATTATTCTAAAATTTTTGGTGTTAATAGTGGTATTTTATTATGTTTTTGAGTACTTATGACTAGAAATACATATTAAAATAATTACACATAGCCATGGTGGTGTACCTCAGTGGATTGAGCGTGGGCCTGCGAACCACACGATCGCGTTTCAATTCCCAGTCAGGGCACATGCCTGGGTTGCAGGCCAGTTCCCGGCAGGGGACACACCAGAGGCAACCATACATTGATATTTCTCTCCCTCTGTCCTTCCCTTCCCCTCTAAAGATAAATAAATAAAAAATATTTTAAAAAATAATTACACATAAAATGGTATAATGTCTGAGATTTTTTTTTTAAAATTCAGCTGGAAATGGAGAGTGTGTTGAGTACAGAGAAAATAAGAGTGGCCATGAGTTGATAATTAATGAGGCTGGTGATGGGTACAAGGAAATTAACTCTATTGTTCCCTCTACTTTTATATACCTTTAAAATTATGAGTAAAGCTTTTTAAAAAGGGTATCAAAAAACCTAATCCATGATACTGGAAGGCAAGAGAGTAGTTTCATTTGGGGAGGAGTGCATTGGGAGGGGGCATGTGGTAAGTTTTGTAGGGGGTAGGGGTGAAAGTCACTAGAATGTCCTATTCTCTGCTCTAGTGGGGGTTAAAAGGGCATGTTTACTTTGCGAAAATCCACTGAGCTGTTCATTCAAATTTCCATACTTTTATATTTGTATGTTATACCCCTAAAATGATTATTTTTTAAAAAGCTATTAGAAAACTTGTTTTCTAAAATAAGGAGTTAGCAGGGCAGGAGATACAGACATGGCTTCTGTACTGCAGACCAAGGGACTGCCTCCTTGAGCAGAAAAAGGCATTTTCCAGTACCAGTTTAAGTTCTTAGAATGCTTAATTACATAGAGATGTGCTAAATCTATGCCATTTCTCATGTCCAAAGTGGTTAATTCCTATTGTGGGCAAGAGGAGAACTGGCTTTAGGAAAAACAGTTTCCACTTACAAATACTACATGCAGAGATGTTCTCTTTCCCTGAGGCTTTCCCCTGCTCTCCTAAATATATCATACCAACCACTTTGGGAAGGGAGAAGGGAGAACAGGGGCCTGAGACCCTGCAAAATGAGTGACATGGTTGGAAGTATGGAACACTCAGGACTGGCACTGCCAGCTAAGACCATCCAAGAACCTGCAGCAGTCCTTTCCAGATGTCTGAGGCCAAGTACAAAAAGCCTAAGATTCAAGAGGCAATAAAGCAAAAGTCTGGGATAACCAAAGTCCCCCTGCTGGTAGACTAGTCTACAATGAAAATGTTATCAGAGGGTCTTGAGGTTGCCGTAACTCCACAATTAGCTTTTCTCAGGAAAAAAAAAAACCCACTAAAACAAACAAACAAACAAACAAACACGCAACCCCAACAAAAAACAACAAGCAAAATCACTCTCATCCTGAGATTCTTTGGATTAAGGAGCTGCTGCAATGCATACTTGCCTCAACCAGCCATTAAGCCCACTTTCTCGGCAAGAAATAACAAAAACTTGAAAAACACTCATGCACTGGACTAGTGGGATCATTTCATGGGAGCTTTTCAGGCACTCCCATCCCTCCTTTAGATGTGATGGTCTAAGATGACGTTGAATTTCTAAACCACCCCCCACTAAGCTGGCTGGGAGGAGGGAAAGACCACTGGATTGTCTTTTTTTTCCAAATGAGCCCTCTTTTTCTCCTTACAGATGGAGAAACCAAGGCCCAGATAGGGGAAGGGCTGTGCCAAAAGTCACACATTTGATTTGGGGCTGAACCTGGACCAGAGCAAGTATTCCTGGTTCAATGTGGCCCTTGCTGGCACAATGTACTGTCCACTCCCCCAATTTTTCTTGGCATCACAGGTTGCCATCCTGACAGTGTTTGAACATTAACTACTGCAACCCTTCCCCCTGGCTAGAAAGGTAGTTTCCATCTCAACAGCCCATCTTTCTTGTTTATCTCTCTCCTCACCCACCCTCCTTCTCCCTCAATTTCCACCTCTCTTTTACCCTAGCCAGTTATCATGTTACCTCTCCCAACCAGTCTACTTCACATCTAGATAGATGTGGATAACTAGAAATCCTTAGCAAGAATCCAGAAATATTTACTAGGCCTCTGCTGAGGGGACCACCTTCCCCAAGTCATGGCACCAGTGAACCAGTAGGGAGCCAAACAGCCCCTCCCTTGAGAAACTAAAGCATTCTGAGGTGGGGAGAGAAGCTATCTCCCCTCACCCTAACACAGATAAGCAACATACAAGCCCAATACTATGGAGACTTTGAGAATGCTAGACAGATTAGGAAGCTAGGAACACTGGACAGTCACAGTCAGTTAGAAACCCTCCAAAAAATATGAATCAGTCACCTTCCACCCTAAAATGCCAGAAATGCAGCAAACAACATTCTTAGCAAAGTCCCAGGCTAGAAAAAGGTGCAGGGGAAGCTGGCTGCTCAAGGGAAACCTGCTGATAGCCTTTGGAAAAGTAGGTAGAGACTTAAATCCAGGACCCAAACCAGAGACTTCAGAGAACAATATTCTCTGCCTCTAGGTCCAGTTGACCCAAGACCAGCCAAGTGCTTTGAGGGGGTGGTCTGGGTCAGGGTGGGGTGGGTTATGAGGAAGAAAGGGGGAGGCTAGGAATGGAAGAGATGAGGTGGATAGTTGGGGTGGGAATCAAACCAGGGCTCATGCCTGAGCCCGGCACCAAGAGGAATGGAGGGAAGGGAAGCAAATAAGGAGAGTTGTCTGGTACAGTGTTTGATGTGTTGCCAGAGCTCAGGAAAAAAATATTTGAAAGAGAAGGCTGACTAGCCACTCAAATATTTTAGGCACAGTTTTGCTCCCCCAGCCTGCGTGCCTTTCAGGGTGCTATCTTCCCTAAGCCACTGCCCCCCACACACACACTCCAGCCCCATTGCCTACAAGTGCGAGCCTGCCCTGACTGGTTGCCCCACGGGCTGCTCTCCTCTTCCAACAGAAGACCCAGAGAGAGAGAGAGAGAGACAGAGAGAGACAGAGAGAGAGAGAGAGAGAGAGAGAGAGAGAGAGTGTGGGAGGGTGTGCTGGCTCTTGGCCGTCACACTCATTTGGAGAAGGAGAGTCTGACTATCAGAGTGGACAGGGAACAGGCATCCAACCTTCCACCCTGGGTGCCCTATTGGTGGCCCAGTGTGCCCATTCTAGAGAAAATGGTGTGGAGACTGGCCGCACAAGGGTTGAGGGCAAGGTGGGTGCTGGGGTCCCGGGAGGCAGCCTCACTCCCGGGGAGAGGGTACAAATGGCTCCTCGGTTCCAGGATGGAGACTCGCCTACATGGGAGGATTATGGATATGCCCAGGATGATCAGGAGAACTTTGGTCAACATTGTGGCAGGTACTGGTGTGACTACCTGTGCAGAGGTCACTGCGCAGAGTCTCTCCGCACCACAAGGAGTGCAGTGTGCAGGGTTTTGTTGGGTTCCAACTTTCACTCCCCCCCACTCTCCCTGCCCCATGCTCCCCACCCTGGCCCTGCTCCCTGGGCCAGCTGGAAATTTCCCACTTGGGGTTCACTGCTTGGCTGAGTGGAGAGGGGGTGGTCGGTGAGGGCCACAGCAGTAGGAGGAGAGACAGGGAGGGAGCCCTGTCGCCAAGATACCCTGCTTCCCTCGGCCTTACCACTGCTGCGCTGTCAGACAGCTGGAGGAGGAGGATGGGAAAGGAAAAAGAAGGATGTGAGCCAACCATACTCCAGCCCCAGGTAGGGGAAACTGGTGGTCCAAGGCTTTGGCTGCAAGGGTGACTGAAGACTGGTGGGCTGGTTGGGCTTCTTCTCCCGCTGTGACCCCCTTCGACCCACTGATGTGCCTCCAGCCCTTGGCTCACCACCACCTGTTGCATCCCATCTCTTCCCCAAGTCACTTGGCCTCTGAGATGTTCCCCACCCTCACTCCACAGGTTCCAAACCTTCAGAGAACATCTCTTGGCATCAGAAGGAAAGTGGGTAATTTAGCATCTTCCTTGGCACAGAAGAAGGAGAGAGACTTGGTGGTCTCCCTAGTTTGGGGGCAGGAAAGGACCTGTCACAGCCAGACTGAGGCATTCACTGGGAGACTTCTACAGAGTCACTAATACAATTGGTTCCTGGTTCAACCTGGGGGCTTGCAACCTGAGTCTCAAACACCCTTAGACTTCATCTTTCTTGCCTAGACCCTCATGAGTCACTTCAGAGAGGGAAGAATTGAAAATAGTTGCATATCAAGCTGATGCCAAACACTAGCAGCATCCTCACCTGTTGCACTAGAATGGGCTGTGTGCATCCCAGCTCATCTGGTGGATCCTTGGAGAGACTTTGTTGTAACACGCTAGTCTAGTACATCTTTTTCATCACCCACCCCCAACCCATCACTCTGCTTCGTCATCTTCACAACATTGCTCACTAACTCACAATTTTCTTGGATGATTCTTTGTGACCTTGTTTATGGTGGGTTCCCCTTCTTGGAGTAAACTCAGTGATGAAAACAAAACAATAACAAAAAAAATGTGTCTGTTTGGTTTTTTACCACATCTCTGAAACTTAGATGAGTACTGGGCACACAGTAGGCACTCAACAAACATTTGGTACTAGCCTTTGTGCAGCTGAGTGTCCTAGTGCCAATAAGTTTACTGAGATCTGGGCTTCCTTCAGATTCTGTGTAAGAGAGAAGATTTCAGGACACATTTGGGGCTCCTGTGTGTATGCTTCCTAACTCTGTGACAGGGCCAGCCTCAAGGATGTTAGAACTCTGCAATCTCACAGGATCCTGCACAGAGAAGAACCCCATGCTTTGTTTAATGCTTTACTGTAGCCCTTTTGAAATTCTTAATAATTTTTGAACAAGTGGCCTTGCATTTTAACTTTTCCCTAGGCCATGAAGAGTATGTAGGCATTCTTGCCCTAGGGAGATATATGCAGATCAAGAAACAGGTGAACAGAGAACATTCCTGAGCTTCCAGACAGAGAAAGCTGTCTAGCCATCTGCCTATCTTTCTGTCCAGCAACAGACTGCTGCGGAGACTGGCAATTCTGCATTTACTGTAGCCGGCCTTGTACTTGAAATGTTTTATAAGCATGTCTCTTCCTCCAGTGACACTGGATCTCTAGGAGATGGAGGTTTTGCCTGATATACCTGTCGTGGGTTAAGTACAGTGTCCTAATGACTAGTATTAATTATATTTGCTGAATGAACAACTGAATTCCAGGCAGCCAAGAAGCAAGTAGTTACAGATTCTTAATCATAGTACTCACCCAGGGTACCTTTCTTTTGAGGGTTTAGATTATTCACACTTTGTAGTTCTCCAAGTATTGTTGGCCAAAATGTCCATATGTTTTTTTCTGTAAAATAAAAAATGTACTTTTCATTTTCACCAATAACTTTATTGATTTGGAGATTTTGAGTATGTCAGCTATCTTCCACATGGTATAACATTGATTGTTCTCAATGAATGTCTCCATTTGATCACTATCAACTTCAATTGGTCTATTGGAACAAGAAATCTCCAGTATGAAACTTTACAAATCTCTTTGGATGCATTCGCTCAGTCACAGGACCTTCTCCACACACTGCACAAATCTTTTTGTTTTTTCCATTTCAGTTATGTTTTTACCTTTCTTAAAATAATAAAGCATACTATGCTGAAATGTTTAGTATTTTCTTCCATCTTCAATATTAAAATAGCTACATAAAATTCACCAATTTTGCTAAGTTTTTTTAAATACACACTGATATGACAGCTGTCACAATACAATCTAACAAAATTGTTACAAATGATGTTAAAGACAACAAAGCACTACTAGAATCATCTTACAGAAAAAAAATGAACAAATTTTGGGGCAACCCAATATTTCACATATGCCTTTTCTGTGTTGGTTCCTGGACTTGGTGATGGAGGAATATACAGCAAGGCTTTGGACTTAGTCTTGTATCTCACATATGTGATACAAGAGAGGAGAGGGAACATCTCTAAAAAATTATTTACACAAGTCACAATTGCTGTATCATTCCCAAGAAGATGGGACTACTTCTAACTGTGCAGTCCTGGAATTTACATACAGACTGGAAGAGGGTGTACTTTGTATAAATTTTAGCTTGACAGCAATAGCTAGGTCTCACAGACACAAGTACAGAGATGAGCATTACAAGCAGAGAGCCGATTAAGGTGTTCAAATCAGAAATATGTGGTGCTTGATAGAGAACAAGGAGGAATTTGCAGGGTGCATTTGTGTGAAGAGGTGTTATGGGAGATAAAGCTGGGCCTTGAATGCCAGTCAAGAATTCGCACTTTATCTTGTAGGCAAAGGGGCAGATATAGAAGAATTTTGAACTGAGACATTGCATGTCAGACAACAATGCTTTTAGGAAGGACAAACTGCAACCTCTTATCTCCCAGAAAAGGAGTTATACCAACCTAAATTAAAGCATACCTATAAGGGTGGTTGAAAAGGAGGAGGCTCTCTGTGGAGGCTTAAATGAAATAATTGATAGCTAACTACATGGAGTGAGAGGAGGCAAAAGTGGGAAGGTTGCTAGAGGAGACATGGGGTCTTCCTCAGGTAACCAGGGTGGCAGAACTGCGATATGGAATGCAAGATGAGAGGAAAGAGGTTTTAGTCAAAGCTAAGAGAGTAGTCTCTTGCATTTTGCATTTCACTTTCTGATATTCCAAGAATCTTTCCATTTATTGTCTAGATGTGTGTGTGTGCATGCACGTGTCTGTTTGCTTCTCTATCCTGAGCCATTTTTACTTATTCAAGTTGATATTCAAGCTGGACATAAGGACAAGCTGGGAGATGAAGTGAATGAAGGGGTCAGCAGGGAACAATCAGGCTTCAGAGCAGATAGACAGTAGAGGCTGAGGCAGTCAGGTGATTAGACTCCTGTGTCTCACTATAGACAAAGCTGTTTGATTTCAGATACCCCACTTGACACCAGAAAAATGGTCATAAGCAAGTTACTTAAACCCACTTGAGTCCCATTTTTCTCATGTGTAAAATGGAAGTTATAATGCTTTCCATATGGCATTTGCGATAATTCAATTACAAACTCTGTGCAAAGCATTTAACACAGTGTCTGACACATAGTCAGTATGTAACAAAACTTATGTGCCATTCTAAGTATTATTGTTATTAGATAATAACTGATAAATAGCAGTGCATGCACACTTTGTATTCCTGAAGTCTTGAGTAGCACCTAGGGAGTATCTGACCAAAGATCAAGAACCCAGACCCAGATATATACTGAAGAGCAAGTCTTCTATCCCAAGAGAATGGAAATGGAGTAGACAAAACAGGACTCTTGTCTTCAGCAAACTGGATCACTGAGCAAGTACCCCAGGCTGGTGGTATTCAGGTCCAGTCTACAAGGGAAGAGAAACTCATGGCTTGGTATAAATATTGAGGGTCACTAGCACATGGGTGCTATTCCAAGCCATGGTACTAGATGTGGTCCCAGGGAGAAAGAAAAGTCCTGAGAGGGCTGTCATAGCAGCCAATAGAAGAGAGAGGCATTTCTGTTAGGATGGTGAGAATTATCAACAATGTTCTGGTAAGATGAAGATTGAATGACGCCCACTGGGTTTATCATCAGGGAGGTCATTGGTAATCTTTATACCAGCTGTTACAGTGGAGCAGTTGGGTTGGGAGACCAGTTCACAGAGGCTTGGTACAAGAGAAGGTCAGTGAGAGAAAGGAGAATATGAATGTACATAGCTTATCCGAGAGATCTGGTTAGAAAGCAGGGAGAACTGTCACTGTCTCCCAGACCAAGTGTGGGGAGGGCAGCGGGGCTTAGTGAACAAGCCATGTCTGATTCTTCTGTATGCTGGTGGAGGTAGTGTACACCAAAAGGTGAGAAAGTGGAGGCATCTGTCTCATAGAGTAACACACCAGTTGGTTAGTAGGAGGTTTTGAAGTTGTGGAGAAGGTGCCAGAGTGGTGGGGTTCAATGAAAATTGCAGGAGCACAGAGTAGTGCAGGGATGAGTGCACTAGAGAGCAATGAGCACAAAAGGTTACAGTGGAGGATGGGGGTTTGGGGTATGGTAGGTCTTGTTGGGGTATGAGGGAAATTATTACCTGCACCCCTATCTTCTCTCCTCCAAATTTAGAGTAATTTAAAGTAAGATTCAGGGGTCTGATAGATACTTCCCTACATCCTAAGGGAACAGAGGATCCAAACTGGTTTCCAGAAATGCCACTCTATCCCTTACCCCTGCCTAAAATTAAACTTAGCTATACTTCCAGTGGACAGGCAGCTGCAGAAGACAGAGGATGCTCCTGTGTACCACAGAAGCCTGGCACAGAAAATCCAAGGAACAAGCATCACTCTGATTTGTTTGTTTTGTTTTGTTTTGTTTTGTTTTGTTTTGCTGCTGTTCTGTCTTACCAATTGGGTAAGCCATCACTTCTCAGGGAGGAGTAAGACAAGGAGCATAAGTAAGTGTTCATTCACAGGGCTAGCAACAGATGTTTCTTATGTGGGCAAAGTGGAGAAACTAAATAAATGAAGAATAATTTCTCTTACAATATCCAGGTTTTTATTCCTTTTAACTCCTTACATTTAATGATGAAGTCTAAGATTAACCAGAGATGAAGCTGTGATCCTCATGTGTATAGCAGGAGATGGTGTAAATGAATCAGTATATCAAAAGTCCCTGGTCACAGAGATCCATTCTCCCCTTTATGAGAATCTACCCCATTGCTGACACCTTGCCTTCTTTGTATAGTTTAGGGATAACACTTTCAGCTTCCCTTTCCCTTTCTCACAGATGCTGTTGTAGGTGCTGGGGATACAGTGACAAGCCAGACTAGGCTCCTGCCTTCACATGCTTATATTCTTATGCAAGAAAACAGGAAATACACAGATAAGAAAATAAATTTGATAATTTCGAGTGTGAAGTGTTATTAAATAGTTAAAATTGGTATTGTAGGTAAGAATGACTAAAGGAGAAAGACAGGGGATTGTCAATCTAGCCAGAGTAGAGGAAATGTCCTGAGCTCCTCCTGGGCTTTATGATCAGCTTGGAAATTCAGGACAATCATCTCTGAAACCACTTTTGCCATCTCTAATTTTAATGTGGAATAAAGGGAGCAGGATGTAAGTAAAATAACAAGGTTATTAATGTACAAGAGGCTTTCAAGCCACTATCCTTTATTTCAAGTGGTGGTAAAAGCAGATGACTCAGCCTTCAGAGCTGCGGGACTTTGCACCAAACAGTCCAGTTTGCCTATTTTACTGAGCCTGAATTTTAGGGGACAGGGCTTCTGAGAATGCACAATTTCTGAGGACACGCATTTCTTCACTGCAACTGCCAAAATTCTCAAGGGAACAAACACAGGCTCCAGTAATGATTGGGAGCAGAGTGGTTTCCTAATAGAGATGGAACAAAGTAGCTAGATTGAAGAGTCTATGTTTTTCTTGCACTTCTTTAGCCTTGTGTAGGTTAAAGGAGAAAAAATAAGGAGTCTCTTGTTGGAATTCTGAGGAGGAACATCTCTGTCTGGTGTTCTGGGCAAGTGTAACCAATTTCATGAAACACTTTCTCCTCCCAAGGCTCTGGAAAACCAATTGGTGAGTTCATAATGCCTGCTGGGCCTGGTTGCCCATCGTCTGTAATAACTGGAATATTGAGCTTGGTCAAGTGCTCCAAAAGGTTCCTTGGGTAGAAGCTCTACCATTGATTCTGCAATATGAAGCAGCCTGTTCTACAAAAGAGATTTGTTCTGACATATTGGGAGGTGAATTCATCAAGGAAGTAGATAGTATCAAAGTAAAAAGATATTTGTAAAAGAGCAGGTGCTCTCTTTTTTTCTGATGCATCGTCATTGTTTGGGCCTAAGTTCCAAAAATTTTTAGGGCTAGTGCTCTTGTATGAAATAGAAAAGACTTTGTGGTTGGCTAAATAAATTTGAGACATAGTATTTCTATAGACAACATTGACAGATAAAAAGACAGAATAGGTGTTCATCTCCAAGAGCCTATTATGATAGGCTATAAGAGGAGTCAGGATTTGGAAGAAACTGTAAAGGATTCTATGTAGCTGGTCCTAAGTTCCTCACGAAGTAGGAATCTTTTTTATAATAAAGTCTCCTTCACAAATAAGGCATTCAGCCTTAGATTGAATCAGGTATGGGGAGTCTAATATTCACAGGGAAGTCTATGTCAATTTTAGACTAACTCTACAGCAAAGATGCCCTTTGACACGATAAATAAAGAAATTCTTGAGAGGAAGAAGAGTGGCCAATTGCACTCTCCTTGTTTTCAAGTCTAAGTTGGCCAAGACAAAACATTTGAACTAGAATTTAGAGAGCTTGTCCCTACCATTCTTTTGCCCTTCCCACACAAACCTGCAGTCATGGTTTAAACTCTTCCTCTATAGGCACCCACTGTGTGACATTCAGATAATTTGACTTTAGGGGTGGTGGACACGCAATGCATATTTCATAGAAATTTACACTTGAAACGTATATTATCCTATTAGCCAATGTCACCCCAATAAATTAAAAAATAGATAGGTGACACATTATTTTAATACTTCTGGTATTATATGGATCAAAGATTAGCAAGAATATAGAGACGACACCTTCATCTAGACATCCCAAAGTTAACACTAAGCTTCTGCCATTTCTTCATAGGCAAGCCCTTAGGACTTTACTCAGAGCCTGTTTACACTTAGCCTACATACAATTCTAAACAACTTGCAGAAATCTGGTTACCCATCCCACAGAAGCTTAACAATTAGAAAGGAACAGGGCTTATCCACTTGGTAATCAAGGCTGCAAATTGTTTTATGTATTTCCATAATAATGCAATTAACCATAGGATTTTCAGTGTGTTCTTGAGAAAACTACTTTTCTTCTCTGAACCTCAGTTTCTGTTTTTGCTTGTTTAATTGATGTGAGAAAGATGATAGCTCCCTGTGCATACTTCATATGCCTATTTTTCTCATCAATTGCATCATTTGCAAATGATGTGTTGCATCATTTACACTGCTTTTACCTTAAAGTAATGAAAACCCTTACTTAGATTGACTCAAACAACAAAAACATTTATAACAGGAAGTTTACAGGTATGTGGGCTGTTGGGTTGCTTTACTCAACAACTCAACAATGTCATTGAGGACCATCTCGAGGACAACACAATGTAGTTGTCTCTTTTCTTTAGTGGCAGAACTGCACCTAAAGTCATCTAACAATTAACTCAAAGTTCTGTCTACTGCTTGTACTCTCAAGATTGTGGATATTCCAAACACATCAATTGCCTTTTGTGTAAGGCTGTATTGGGAACAAAATTGCTGGAAGATAAAGAAAGCTATCTTAGTGGATCACTTGCTGTCCAACTGACTGTAAAGTTCCATAAATCCAAGAAAAATCTAATTCCATGATATGGTTCAAGGTATATCAGAATGAATACGGATCAAGAAAGTTGGAGAAAACATAATCTGTTTAGGATGCTTCTGGTTAGAAGTGATGAAAACATTGGATACTTTAGGATAGAGTGGGAAGTGAAATTGGCACATATCCCTACTGCCAAGGCAATAAGATCATTTTCTTTTCTTTTAAGAGACTTTATATGATTTAAGTAAAGGAGTTTGACATGGTCATATTTGTTTTTGAAAGACTAATTTGGCCAGGATGCAAAACATGAATTTGAATAGGTAGGGTGTGAGATCAGAAGTAGCTGTATTTTAAAGGTGTTGTTCCAATATTCCATGGCAGAAATACTGTGAATCTGACCTAGGTCAGGACAAAGAAGATAGAGAAAAAGGTCTCAGAGTCCTTCAGGTATTAGTATTTCTGGTAATTGGTGACAGATTGGACCTGGGCGGTGAGGGAGTGTTGAGCATATAGGGCCCTTCAAGTTTCAGGTGTAGCTCCCTAGTGTCTCTAGTGCCCTTCCTTGAGATAGGTTCCACAAGAGAGACAGGATGCCATGCAATAGAAGTTAAGATTTTGGTAGTTTGGCACGTGTTGACTCAGAGGAATCTATGGGATATCCAAGTGAAAATTTCGAAGAGAAAGTTGAATATATCAGGATGGAGCTTAGGGCAGAAATTTAGGTTAGAGATGGACATTAATATTATGAGTGCTATTGTATAGCACTTAGTATTTTACAAAGCAGCTTCATTTTCATGGTTTTATTAAATATTTACCCAACTCTGAGGTAAACATTATTTTTCCTACTTCCAAGTTGAGGCAACTGAGTCCTAGACAAATTAGTTGACTTACCTAAGATCACACACTTAGCAAGTAATAGAACTAGGGCTAGAATGTATGCTCTCTAATTCCAAATGCCACATGTTTCCCACTGTTCTTCAAATAGCAAAGTCAGCTTCACAGAGATGGTGGGATAAACCATGGGGATTGTTGAGATCCCTCAGAAAGCTTATGGAGTGTAAGAAGAGAGTTGGGCAGAAGATGAAACACTGGCGTTTTCATGGAAGTAGATGTGAGCTGCCTGCAGCTGGGCCTGAAGAATTATGATCAATGGGACATTATGGCCCTCCGCTTGCTTGTGGCCCTTGCCTGGGCTATACAAATGCTGCAATTTGTCTTATCAGCTTTTCTCCCATACCCACTCTAACCCCCTTCTGCCTGTACTTCTACTGAAGTCACTCAGTTTGTAGTTTGGATCTTGTCTCTATTAACAGTGCCTAGGTTCTGAACTTTGTATCCCTACATTATTGACTCACCAGAAATACCCTGGGCCTCCCTTTTTTGGCCTTGGCCTTTATCCAGGGCTTATGCTGGCTGGGTTTCAGGTTCTAAATGCTAAGTCTAGAAGTGGGAAGTGAAACATTGAACGTTATCCCCATTGAACGTTACAGGGGATATTGAATGTTACATTGAATTCAGACATGTTTCTTCATCCTCTCTCAGGCATGTTTTGTCCAGAAGATCATAGGGAATGGCTGTGATTTGTTTGATTGGAAAACGATCCCCAGTGAAGGTTCACATGGAATGTTAGTCAGCAATGAGAGCTTTTTAAATTGGAGAATGATTCTCCAGATGAGCCTTGTGGTGAAGCAGTGAGGAAAATCCAAAAGGCAACTATCAACTCGGGGGTGAGTTGGGGAGGGAGGATGGCAAAGAAGACAATGGAAGCTCCCATTCCTGTCTTCAGAGAAATTGGAGGCAATTTATTTCTGCCCTCAGATCAGGAGAAACTTAACAGGAAAACTGTGATAAGAACAACTGTACTTCTTGCATCACATTTTTCAACTTGGGGGGTGGCGAGTAATCTGTATGTAGGTGTTTAAAGAAAGATCACCACTTCAAGCACCAGAGCTTTTGAAAAGTGTTGATTAAACCACATATTAGAAGGGAAGAAATACACAAATACCTGGAGAATGGCACATTTTTATACCTTAGCAAAACAAAGTATACCAGGTATATACAACCTCTTCTTAATGGCTTCTCATTCTTATTGTGAAGCTTACATCACATCCTTGGCCATGACAGTTGTTACCTTGATTGCTACTTAGGTGTAGTCACTTTACTCCCATGGAAAATGGCCCCAGATGGATTTTTTTGTGTGTGTCAGTGAATCTCTTTTTGCAGAGTTTCTTTTCCTCCTTCACTGTCAACCTGTCAACTACCACTTTTCATGATTGTCAGCAAGCCTACTTCTCCCATGAAATCAATTTTTCCTGCTATCTCTCATTTGTATTAAGGTTGGAATTTACATACATATGGTTCATAGAACTTTATGCAAACTAGAGTTTTGAAACTGACTAAATTCCTGAGCCACTCCCCCTGAAAAAATATAGGGCTTGGGGCTTCATGATGGACATTTCAGTTGTTCTCAGTCTTTCCTTTTTTACCCTCCTCTCGGTTGTGTTCTCATACAGAACAGCTTATTCATTATTTTAGGTAATATTTTCTGACGTATTTCTACCATATGTCAGAGATTATTTTTAGAAGCTAGAGATACAGAAGTAAGCAAAATAGAAAAGGTCCCTGGCCTCATTAGGTTTGCATTTTATTGGAAGAGACACTTTAAAAAATACGTACATTACATGATATTATAAGATTCAAAACCCTATGAAGAGAAATAAAGTTGGGTGGGGAATGATGTAATGCTGAAGGTGCAGTTCATTATTTTAAATAGGATGCTGTGATTGATAAGGAGATTGAATGGAGAGACTAAACTATGTGGATGTCTGAGAGGAAAGAATTTCATGCAGAGAGAGAGAGAGAGAGAGGGAGAGGCCCTGAGGTGGGTGAGTGCATGTATGCCTAATGTGCTGGAGAAATGGCAATGGGGTTAGTGTGGCTTAAAGAGAGTGGGTAAGGAAAGAGTGATAGAGGGATGAGGTCAGGGAGTTGCTGAGGGCTGGATCCTGAAGTATCTTTAGGACCATTGAAAAGACATTAGTTTTTATTCTGAAATGGGGGATTATTAAAAAGAACACTTTTTTAAAAGAAAAAAGCAGTGTTATGAACTGAATTGTGTCCCTCCCAATTTGTATGTTGATGTCCTAGCACACAATATATCATAAAGTGATTGTTCTTGAAGCCAGGGTCTTTAAAGAGGTAATTAAGGTTAAATTAGGTCAACAAAGTGGGGCCCTAATCCAGTATAACTGATGTCCTTATAAGAAGAGGTGATTAAGACAAAGACATGAACAGAGAGAAGCCCATGTGAAGACATGAACAAGATGGCCATCTGCAAGTGAAAGAGAAAGTTCTCAGATGAAAATCCTGGCATTTCCTGTAAAGATGGAGGCATAAGTAAACACAACCTTCTCACACAACTATAGCAAAAATTACAACTAGACAAAAAAATATCACCCAGAATTCTCAGAAAATTAGGTTGTATGGAAGTCTGACAACCAAAGATTTAAACAAGCCACATTCATCCAGATAGGTAGGAGGGGCAGAGTTATGGATATTTAGTTTTTTGAAGAAATTCCACACTGTTTTCCACAGTGGCTGCACCAGTCTGCATTCCCACCGACAGTGTGATAAGGTTCCCTTTTCTCCACATCTTGCCAGCCCTTGCTGTTTGTTGATTTATTAATCAGGGCCATTCAGACCAATGTGAGATGATGTCTCAATGTGGTTTTAATTTGCGTTTCTTTGATGGCTAGTGATGTGAGCATCTTTTTACATGTCTATGGGCCATCTGTATGTCCTCCTTGAAGAAGTGTCTGTTCAGGTCCTTTGCCCATTTTTAATTGGATTGTTTGTCTTCCTGGTGTGGAGTCATATGAGTTCTTAATATATTTTGGAGATCAAACTATTGGCCAAGGTATCATTGGAAAATGTGTTCTCCCATACAGTTGCTTCTCGTGCTTCCCTTTTCATTTTGATGATGGTTTCTTGGGGCATGCAGTAACTTTTCAATTGAATTTAGTCCTATTTGTTTATTTTTTTCCTTATTGCCCTTGCCCTAGGAGATTCAAGGGCAAAAATATTGTTGCATGGGTTGTCTGAAATTTTACTACCTATGTTTTCCACTAGTACTTTTATAGTATCAACTTATATTTAAGTCTTTTATCCATTTTCAGTTTATTCTGATGTACAGGTAAGATGGTGGTCTAGTGTCATTTTTCTTGTATGTACCAGTCCAGTTCTCCCAAGACCATTTGTTGAAGAGGGTATTTTTACTCCATTTTATGCTTCTGCCCCCTTTGTCAAATATTAGTTGACCATAGCGACTTGGGTTTCTTTCTGGGCTCTCCATTTTGGTCAATTGATTTATGTTGTTTGTTCCTATGTTGTATCAGGATTGTTCTGATTACAGTGGACTTATACTATTTTTTTATATCAGGTATTTTGATGCCTCTCACTTTGTTCTTCTTCAGAATTGCTGAAGCTATTTGGAGTCTTTTTTTGGTTATGAGGCAATTATTATACTAATTCCAAAACCAAGTAAAAACATAAAAAAGAAAGAACTTTATAGGCCAATATCTCTGATGAACATAGATGCTAAAATCTCCAACAAAATATTGGCAATCTGGATACAGCAACACATTGAAAATATTATACACAATGATCAAGTGGGTTTTATCCTGGAGATGCAAGGATGATACAATATTTGCAAATTTAAAAAAACCATAGTACACACCCAGCCAAGATGGAGCTGTATGTAGATATGCTTTGCCATCTTGCATAACCAAAACAAGGATATCAACCAATTAAAAAAAAAACACTGGAGTTGCCAAAAAGTCAAACTTCATGGAAGGCTGTCAACCAAGGAGTTAAAGAAGAAACATCTAGACTGGTATGAATGTTGGATATGGGCAGCTGGGATAGAGAGGAAGGACATGCAGTGAGGCAGTATCTGGAAGGCCAGGCAGTTATACATTCATGTGAGAATAAAAACTGGGAGAAACAACTGATCCTGGGGATCAAGCAATCTCAGCTCAGAACAAATTGCGAACCCAGGGTTCCAGCGCCTGCAAATTAAAGCCTCATGATCTCTGGCTCTAAAAACCTGTGTGGGTTGTGGTGAGGGAATAAACTGCCAATCTCTCAGTAGAGTCTGTTTGAGGGGACCATGGAGTCCTAAAACATACACAAGCCCACCCTCCCAGGAATTCGAATTGGGGCAGCACCTGGAAGGGTGTCATTCAGTTTCAGAAAGTGGGGGCAGTGACTGAAAGTGTGAAGACAGCTGAGTAAGCAGCATGGCTCCCTCTCTGACCCCCCCCACCCAACATATAGCACATCAATGCATCAAGGCGCATTGCCCCACTCTAGTGAATATTTAAGGCTCTGCCCCTTACAAAGTAACACATGAACTGAGATAAAGAATTATGGGCCAAATAAAAGAACACATTGAAACTCCAGAAAAATAACTAGCCATTTAGGAGATAGCCAAACTATCAGATGCAGAGTTCAAAACACTGGTAATTGGTATGTTCGGAGAGAAGATTGAGTATAGTGACAGAATAAAGGAAGAAGTAAAGGCTATATAAAGTGAAATAAATACAAATATACAGGGAACCAATAGTGAAGGGAGAGAAACCAGGACTCAAATTAATGATTTGGAATAATAGGAAGAAATAAACTTTCAGCTGGAACAGAAAGAAGAAACAAGAGTTCAAAAAAATGAGACGAGGCTTAGGAACCTATGGGACAACTTTAAATGTTCCAACATCTGAATCATAGGAGTGACAGAAGGAGAAGAGGAAGAAAAGGAAATTGAAAACTTATTTGAAAAAATGATAAAAGAAAACTTCCCCAATCTGGTGAAAAATATACATACAAGTCCTGCAAGCACAGAGAGTCCCAAAGAAGTTGGACCCACAGAGGGCCACACCAAAACACATCATAATTAAAATGCCAAAGATTAAATATAAAGAGAGAGTCTTAAAAATAGTAATAGAAAAGAAGACTGTTCCCTACAGAGAAGTTCCCATAAAACAATTAGCAGATATCTCAAAACAAACCTTACAGGGAAGGGGGGTTGTCAAGAAATATACAAAGTCATGAAAAGCAAAGCCTTGCAACCAGTTTTACTGTATCCACAAAAGCTATCATTTAAAATGGAAAGGCAAATAAAGTGCTTCCTAGACAAGGTAAAGTTAAAGGGGTTCATTATCCCCAAACTCTTATTATAAGAAGTGTTAAAGGGACTTATCTAAGAAAAAAGATGATTGAAACTATGAACAGTAAAATGACAACCAACTCACAACTGAACTTATGAAAAACCAAAAGCAGGGAGAAGCGTCTCAAGGACTTCCGCCAAGATGGAAGCATAGGTGGAAACACTGTGCCTCCTCTCACAACCAAGTTTAAAGTCAACAAAATTTCAGCAACAAAAACGCAGCCAAAACACAGAAAATTGAACTATACGGAAGTCCGACAACAACAAATCATTCACCCAGACCAGTAAGAGGGTCAGAGCCAGCAGCACAGCGGGTCAGGCAGAAAAGATCTCCTGACCCAGGCGGGTAGGCAGCTGTGGGTGAACCCCAGGTGTGGAGTAGCAACGAGTGGACCCAGTGAGGGCATAAGGCAGCAGGCTGATAGCAGTCACACATTCGCGCATGCAGATAAACCAGCAAAGGAGTGAGCAGTGAGACAGACCGCACAGGCCCCAGCAGCTGGAAGCAACAGAGGGGACCGCCAATGTTGGACCCCGCCCCCACATACAGTGTCACAACCCAGTGACTGAGTTGCCCTGCCCTTGTGAACACCTAGGGCTCTGCCCCTCAAATGTACAGGTGCAAATAGACCAAAATATAGCTCAAGAAGAACTCAAAGCCCTGGAGCCGATAACTCCAAGTGACCAAGAAATAGCCAACCTGTCAGATGCACAGTTCAAAATACTGGTGATCAGGATGCTCACAGAACTGGTCGATTTTAGTCACAAATTAGAAGAACAAATGAAGGCTAAAATAATTGAAATGAAGGGAAATGCACAGGAAACCAACAGTGATGGAAAGGAAACTGAGACTCAGATCAAGGGAGTGGACCAGAAGGAAGACAAAAATGACCAAACAGAAAAGTATGAAGAAACAAAAATTTTTAAAAATGAGGAGAGACTTAGGAACCTCCAGGACATCTTTAACCGTTCCAACATCCAAATTATAGGGGTAGCAGAAGGGGAAGCGAAAGAGCAAGTGGAAAACTTATTTGAACAAATAAGAAAGGAGAACTTCCCCAGTCTGGCAAAGGAAATACACTTCCAGGAAGTCCAGGAAGCTCAGAGAGTCCCAAAGAGGTTGGACCCAGGAAGGAACACACCAAGGCACATCATAATTACATTAGCCAAGACTAAAATGAAGGAGAGAATCCAAGAAGCAGCAAGAGATAAGGGGACAGTCACCTACAAAGGAGTTCCCATCAGACTGTCAGCAGATTTCTCAAAAGAGACCTTCCAGGCAAGAAGGGGCTGGAAAGAAGTATTCCAAGTCATGAAATCCAAAGACCTACAGCCAAGATTGCTCTATCCAGCAAAGCTTTCATTTAGAATGGAAGGACAGATAAAGTACTTCTCAGATAAGGTCAAGTTGAAGGAGTTCACCATCACCAAGCCCTTATTATAGGAAATGTTAAAGGGACTTATCTAAGAAAAAGAAGATAAAAAATATGAACAGTGAAAGGACAGCAAACTCACAGTTACTAACAATCACACCTAAAACAAAAGCAAACTAAGAGGACAGCTAGATCAGGAGCAGAACCATAGAAATGAAAATCACATGGAGGGTTAGCAACAGGGGAGTGGGAGGAGGAGAAAGGGGGAGAAGGTACAGAAAGCAAGCAGCATAGACGGTAGGGCTGGGAATATAAGACAGAAAACTGTACTTGAACAAGAATTAATTAAAAAAAGAAAATAGACAGGGGAGGGCAAGAATAGTAGGGGAAATATAGAATCTAAAGAACTTGAGACACGTGGACATACACTAAAGGGGGGAAATGGTGGGGGAGGGGTGTGCAGGGTGGAGGGGAATGAAGGGGGAAATTAGAACAACTGTAATGGCATAATCAATAAAATATATTTTAAATAAAGAAAAAAAAGAAAACCAAAAGTAAAAACAAACTAATCAATCAACTTAGAACAGGAACCACAGAAATAGAGATCACATGGAGGATTACCAGCAGGGAGGTGGAAGAGGGAGAATGGGGGAAAAGGTACAAGGAATAAGAAGCATAATTAGTAGGTACAAAATAGACAGGGGAGATTAAAGACAATATAGGAAATATAGAAACCAAAGAACTTACAGGTATGGCACATTTACATGAACTAAGGAGTGGGGAATGCTGTAGGGAATGGGGGTACTGGGCAGAGGGGGATAAACGGGACAACTGAAATAACATAATCAATAAAACATACTTTAAAATATATAAATGTAATACACTACATAAAATGAATGATAAAAATCACATGATCATATAAATAGTTGCTGAAAAAGCATTTAATAAAGTTCAGCATCCATTTGTGAGAAAAATACTCTGCAAAGTGGAAATGTAGAGAGCATACCTCAACATTAAAAAATGCCATATATGATAAGCCTACTGCTAACATCATACTCAATGGGTAAAAATTAAGGCTTTTCCCTTAAGATCAGGAACAAGACAGGGGTGTTCACTTTCACCATTCTTATTCAGCATAGTACTGGAAGTTCTTACAGTGATCAGGCAAGAAAAAGAAACAAAGTCATACAAATTGGAAAGGAGGAAGTAAAACTGTCATTATTTGCAGGTGACCTGACAGTGTACATAGAACACCCTACAGTCTCCAAAACTCTACTCAACTCAATCAGAAATCAATGGCATTTCTATACACCAACAATCAACTATCAGAAAGAGAAACTAAGAAAAAATCTCATTTACTATAGCAACAAGAAAAATAAAGTACCTAGGAATAAATTTAACCAAGGAAGTAAAAGATCTGGACTCATAAAACTATAGAATGCTGAAAAAAGAAATTGAGGAAGACACAAATAAATGGAAGGATATACTGTGTCCATGGATAGGAAGAACTAACATCATTAAAATGTCCATACTATCCCAAAGCAATCTCTAGATTCAATGTGATTCCTATTAAAATACCAATGGCACATTTCATTTTTCTTTAAAAGCTTTAGGGTTTTAGATTTTACATTTAGGTCTTTGAGCCATTTTGAATTAGTTTTAGTTTTTGGTGTGTGATATGGGTTCAAGGTTTTTATTTTTTCAATATAAATATCCAGTTGTTGTCATTCCATTCATTGGAAAGTCTTTTATTGCCCATTTGGATTGCTTCCAAACCTTTGTAAAAAAAATCAAATGCCTCTGTAATCATGCTTCTATTTCTGAACTCTGAATTCTGTTCCATTGATCTGTGTCAATACTTATAGCATTTCTACACTGTCTTGATTAACATAGGTTCATAGTATG
Source organism: Sturnira hondurensis (assembly GCF_014824575.4). NCBI lineage: Eukaryota > Metazoa > Chordata > Mammalia > Chiroptera > Phyllostomidae > Sturnira > Sturnira hondurensis. The sequence goes on from NW_028083231.1 coordinate 592,544, forward strand.
TCTTGGAATCTGGTAGTGTAAGACCTCTAACTGTGTTCTTATTTGTGGAGACTTAATTTTGATGAAGCTCAGTTTATCTTTTTTGTCTTCTTATAGTTAGTGTTTTCTAAGTCCTCACTATTAAATTTTTGCCCATTCAAATTTATAAAAATTTTCTCTAAATTTTCCATCTAGAAATTTTAGTTTTAGCTTTTATACTTAGGTATATGCTCTATTTTAAATTAATTTTGTATATGGTGTGAAGTAAAGGTTAGAGTTCATTTTCCCCATAAAGATATCCAAATCCCATAGCACAATTTACTGAAAAGACATTCTTTCCTCATTGAATTCACTTGATAGCTTGGTCTAACATCATTTAAATGTATGTGTAAGGGACTCTTTCTAGAATATCTGTTCTGTTCCAATGATTTGTATACCTAATTTTGTGTCAATGTGATACTAACATTTTGGTGTAACTAGAGAAACATCAATGTGCAATAGAAACACCAACAAACTGTATCCAGGACACCCTCAACTGGGGACCTGTCCTGCTGCCTGAGCATGTGCCCTGACTGAGAATCATACTGGTGACATTTTGGTTTGCAGGCCAATGTTCAATCCACCGAGACACACCAGCCAGGGATCCTCTAGGATTTTTATGGTATTGCAACTTATATTTAAGTGTTTTATCCCTTTTGAGTTTATTCTGGTGTATGGTGTAAGATGGTGATCTAGTTTCATTTTTTTGCATGTACCACTCTAGTTCTCCCAATACCTTTAATTGATGAGGATGTATTTACTTCATTGTATGCTCATGCCTTCTTGTCAAATATTAATTGACCATAAATGTGGGATTACTACTGGGCTGTCTAGCTCTGCTCTGTTCCATTGACTTATGTGTCTGTTTTTATGCTAGAACCAGACTCTTTTGATTATTGTGGCTTTGTAGTATAGTTTGATATCAGGTATTGTGATCTCTCCAACTTTGTTCTACTTTCTCAAGATTTCTAAGGCTACTTGTGATCATTTTTGGTTACATATAAATTTTTGGAATATTTGTTCTGGATCTATAAAATAAGCCATTAGCAATGAATCCATAGGTTGCTTTTGGTAGTATAGATATTTTGATTATGTTAATTCTTCTACTCATTTTTATCTTCCCTAATTTCTTCAGTGTCTTACAGTTTTCCAAGTACAGGTCTTTTACCTCCTGGTTAAATTTATTTCTAGGTACTTTATTTTTTTGTATTTGTATATGGTATTTCTTAGTTTCTCTTTCTGATAGTTCATTATTGGTGTATTAAAATGCCATTGATTTTTTAATATTAACTTTGTATCATTTTATTTTGCCAACTGCATTTATTAGGTCAAGTAGTTTTTTTCATTGAGACTATAAGGTTTTCTACACACACTTTCATGTTGTCTCCAGATAATGACAGTTTTACTTCCTCCTCTCCAATCTGGGTGTCTTTTATTTCTTCTTGTTTGATCATGGTGGCTAGGACTTCCACTACTATGCTTTATAAGAGTGGTGAAAGTGGACACCCTTGTCTTGTTCCTGGTAATAACGGAAACACTTTTAGTTTTTGCCAATTGAGTATGAGGCTAACAGTAGGCTTTTCGTTTATGGCCTTTATTATGTTGACATGTGCTCCCTCTATTCCCACTTTGATAAGTGTTTCTTTATCATACACTGTGGCTGGATTTTATCAATACTTTCTAAGCATCTATTGATATAATTAAGTGACTTTTGTCTCATATTTTCTTTATGTGATGTATCACATTTATTGATTTGCAAATATTGTACCAACCTTGAATACCTGTGATATATCCTATTCAGTAATGCTGTATGATGTTTTCAATCTATTGCTGGATACAGTTTGTTAATATTTTGTTGAAGATTTTAGCATCTATGTTCATCAGGGATATTGGCTTGTAGTTTTCTTTCTCTCTTGTGTCTTTTTTTAAAAAATGGTTGTTCAAATATAGTCATCTCCATTCCCCCCCCACACCACTCCAGCCTTGGTTTTGTCAATGTGTCCTTTATAGAAGTTACTGAAAGCCTTACCCCTTTTGCCCCCATTATTTCCTCGACCTCCCCTCTGGCTACTGTCAGTTTGTTCTCTTTTTTTCATTTAAAAGTACTTTTATTTTACTTTTTGAATAGTTAATATATGCATACAATTCAAACAGTCAGATTTTAAAAGAATATACAGTGAAAATAAATCTCTCATCTATCCCTTCCTTCTAGCTACCTAGTTCTTTTCTGCTGCCATGAGTTTCTTGTCTATTTCTCTAGTATCTTTCTTTTAAATTTTTTATTTAATTGTTGTTCAAATACAGTTTTCCATCCGCCACCCCCATCCCAGCCGACCCCCCGTGCTCCCCACCTCCCTCCCATTTCCACCCCACTTAGTTGTTCTGCATGTGTCCTTTATACTAGCTTCTGTGAATCCTTCCACTTTTCCCCTGATATTCTCTCCCCTCTCCCCGCTGGCCACTGTCAGCCTGTTCTTAATTTCAGTGTCTTTGGTCATATTTTGCCTGCTTGTCTGTTTTGTTGTTTAGGTTCCTTTTAAAGGTGAGATCATATGGTATTTGTCTGTCACTGCCTGGCTTATTTCACTCAGCATAATGCTTTCCAGTTCCATCCATGCTATTGCAAAGGGTAGGAGCTCTTTCTTTCTTTCTGCTGCATAGAATTCCATTCTGTAAATGTACCATAGTTTTTGGATCCATTCATTTACTGATGAGCATCTAGGTTGCTTCCAAATATTGGCTATTGTAAATTGTGCTACTCTGAACATTGGTGTGCATAGGTTCTTTTGGATTTGTATTTTAGGGTTCTTAGGATATAATCCCAGCAGTGGAATTCCTGGGTCAAAAGGTAGATCCATTTTTAGTTTTCTGAGGAAATTCCATACTGTTTCCCATAGTGATTGTACAAGTCTGCAATCCCACCAACAGTGAACTAGGGTACCCTTTTCTACACAACCTCTCCAACATTTATTGTTTATTACTTTGTTTATGATGGCCATTCTGACCCGTGTAAAGTGGTATCTCATTGTGGTTTTAATTTGCATCTCTCTGATAGCTAGTGATATGGAGCATCTTTTCATGTGTCTCTGGATCCTCTGTATGTCTTCCTTGGTGAAGTGTCTGTTCAAGTCCTTTGCCCATTTTTTAATTGGGTTGCTTGTCTTCTTAGAGTGGAGTCGAGTAAGTTCTTTGTGTATTTTGGAGATTAAACCTTTGTCTGATGTATCATTAGCAAATGTTTTCCCAAAGAGTTGGTTCCCTTTTTATCTTAGTACTGTTTTCTTCATCTGTGCAGAGCTTTTTATTTTGATGAGATCCCATTTGTTTACTCTTTCCTTTATATTCCTTGCTCTAGGGGACATATTGGTAAAAATGTTGCTGCATGAAATATCTGAGATTTTCCTGCCAATGATCTCTTCTAGGACTTTAATGGTTTCTCGGCTTATATTTAACTCTTTTATCCACCTTGAATTTATTTTGGTGTATGGTGTAAGTCGGTGCTCAAGTTTCATTTTTTTTGCACGTGGCTGTCCAGTTCTCCCAGCACCATTTGTTGAAGAGGCTATTTTTATTCCATTTTATGTCACTGCCCCCTTTGTCGAATATTTAATTGTAGATACTTGGGTTTAATTCTGGGCTCTCTGAGATGCAAATTAAAACCACAATGAGATACCACTTTACACCAGTGAGAATGGCTATCATAAACAAAGCAATAAACAACAATGTTGGAGAGGGTGTGGGGAAAAGGGGACTCTGGTCCACTATTGGTGGGATTGTAGACTGGTACAACCATTATGGAATACAGTATGGCATTTTCTCAGAAAACTAAATTTGAACCTGCCTTTTGACCCAGGAATTCCACTGCTAGAATTCAATCCTAAGAACCCTAAAACACCAATCCCAAAGAACATATGCACCCCAATGTTCATAGCAGCACAATTTACAATAGCCAAGAGTTTGAAGCAACCTAGGTGCTCATCAGTAAATGAATGGATCCAAAAACTATGGTACATATACACAATGGAATTCTATGCTGCAGAAAGAAAGAAGGAGCTCCTACCCTTTGCAACAGCATAGATGGAACTGGAAAGCATTATGCTGAGTGAAATAAGCCAGGTGTTGAAGGACAAATACCATATGATCTCACCTTTAACAGGAAGCTAAACAACAAAACAAACAAGCAAACAAAATATAACCAAAGACACTGAAATGGATAACAGGCTGACAGTGACCAGAGGGGAGAGGGGAGGGAATTTCAGGGGAAATAGGGGAGGGATTTAGAGGAACATATAAAAGGATACATGGACAACAACTGAGAAGGGTGGAAATGGGAGGGGGGAGCATGGGGGAGGGATGGGGTGGGAGTAATAGACAGAAAACTGTACTTGAAAAATAATTAAATAAATTAAAAATAAATAAATAAATCCAGGGGAAAAAAATTCTTGGCTCTCTGTTCTGTTCCATTGGTCTATGTGCCTGTTTTTATGCCAGTACCAGGCTGCTTTGATTACAGTGGCTTTGTAATACAGTTTGATATCAGGTATTGTGATCCCTCCTACTTGGTTCTTCTTTCTCAAAATTGTGGCTGCTATTCGGGGTCATTTATGGTTCCATATAAATTTTTGAAGTTTTTGTTCTGTCTGTCAAATATACCATTGGTACTTTAATAGGTATTGCATTGAATCTGTAAATTGCTTTGGGTAGTATGGACATTTTGATTATGATAATTCTGCCAACCCATGAACTTTCTTTCTTGTTGAGTCTTTATCTGGTCTTGAGATTAGGATGATGGTCACTTCATAAAAAGAGTTTGGGAGTCTTCCATCATTTTGGATTTTTTGGAATAGTCTGTGAGGTATAGGGGTTAGGTCTTCCTTAAATGCTTTGTAGAATTCTCCTGTGAAACCATCTGGTCCAGGGCTTTTGTGTGTCAATAGCTTTTCTTTTATTACTGCTTCAATTTCATCTGCTGTTATGGGTTTGTTCAGGCTTTCTGCTTCTTCTTCATTCAGATTTGGAAGATTATATTTTTCTAGAAATTTGTCCATTTCACCTAGGTTTTCAAATTTCTTGGCATACACTTCTTCATAGTAACCTCTTATAACCCTTTGTATTTCTGTGGTGTCGATCTCTCCTCTTTCATTTCGGATTCTGTTTATTTGGGTCCTCTCTCTTTTTTTTTTTTCCTGATGAGCCTGCTTAAAGGCTTGTCTATTTTGTTTACCTTTCAAAAAAAGAAGCTCCTGAATTCATTGATGCTTAGAATTTTGCTTTTAGTCTCTATATTATTTAATTCTGCTCTGATCTTGGTTATTTCCTTCCTTCTACTTGCTCTGGGCTGTCTTTGTTGTCGTTCCTTGAGTTCTTGTAGACATAGGGTTAGGTTGTTTGTTTGAAATGTTTCTATGTTTTTTAGATAGGTTTGTATTGCTATGAACTTCCCTCTCAGGACTGCCTTTGCTGTGTCCCATAAGTTTTGAGTTGTTGTGAGTTCATTTTCATTTGTTTCCAGAAACTTTTTGATTTCTTCCCAAATTTCCTTCTTGACCCATTCATTGTTTAATAGCATGCCATTCAACCTCCATGATTTTGAGTGTTTGGGGTTTTTTCCTTTGGGGTTGGTTTCCAGTTTCAGTTCCTTCTGGTCAGAGAAAATGCTTGGGATGATTTCAATTTTCCTGAATTTGTCAAGACTCGTTTTCTGCCCTATCATGTGGTCTATCTTTGAAAATGTTTCGTGTGCCTTTAAAAAGAATATGTATTTAGCTTCTTTGGGGTGAAGGGCTCTATATATATCAGTTAAGTCCATTTTATCTAGGGATTTGTTCAACGGCACAATATCTTTTTTGATATTTTGTTTGGAAGATCTGTCTATTTTTGACAGTGGGGTGTTAAAAAACTCTACTATAATTGTGCTGCTGGCAATATCTTTCTTGAAGTACTTTAAGATTTTCTGTATGTATTTGGGTGCTCCTACATTGGTTGCACATATATTTACAATATTTATGTCTTCTTGGTGGATTCTTCCCTTGAGGATTATGAATTAACCTTTTGCGTCTCTCTTTATGGCCCCCTTTTAAAGTCTATTGTGCGATATGAGTATTGCTACCCTGGCTTTTTATGTTTCCTGTTCTTTTACTTGGAAAATTTGTTTCCAACCCTTTACTTACAATCTGTGTAGATCTTTTGTCCTGAGGTCAGTCTCTTGGAGGCAGTATATGTGTGGGTTATGCTTTTTTATCCATTCAGCTATTTTATGTCTTTTTAAAATTTATTATTTGTTTATATATTTATTTAAATATATTTTATTGATTATACCATTACAGTTGTTCTATTCCCCCCTTCATTCCCCTCCACCCGACACACTCCCTCCCCCACCATTTCCAGCCCCCCCTTAGTTTATAACCACGTGTCTCAAGTTCTTTAGATTCTATATTTCCCCCACTATTCTTGCCCTCCCCCTATCTATTTTCTACCTACCATCTATGCTATTTTCTGTGCCTTCTCCCCCTTCTCCTCCTCCCACTCCCCTGTTGCTCACCCTCCATGTGTTCTTCATTTCTATGGTTCCACTCCTGATCTAGCTGTCAGCTGTCCTCTTGGTTTGCTTTTGTTTTAGGTGTGGTTGTTAATAACCGTGAGTTTGCTGTCCTTTCACTGTTCATGTTTTTCATCTTCTTTTTCTTATATAAGTCCCTTTAGCATTTCATATCATAAGGGCTTGTTGATGATGAACTCCTTGATCTTGACCTTATCTGAGAAGCACTTTATCTGTCCTTCCATTCTAAATGAAAGTTTTCCTGGATAAAGCAATCTTGGCTGTAGGTCTTTGGATTTCATGACTTGGAATACTTCTTTCCAGCCCCTTCTTGCCTGTAAGGCCTCTTTTGAGAAATCTGCTGACAGTCTGATGGGCACTCCTTTGTAGGTGACTACCCCTTATCCCTTGATGCTTCTTGGATTCTCTCCTTCATTTTAGTCTTGGCTAATGTAATCATGATGTGCCTTGATGTGCTCCTTCCTGGGTCCAACTTCTTTGGGACTCTCTGAGCGTCCTGGATTTCCTGGAAGTCTATGTCCTTTGCCAGACTGGGGAAGTTCTCCTTTATTATTTGTTCAAATACGTTTTCCACTTGCTCTTTCACTTCCCCTTCTGGTACCCCTATAATCCAGATGTTGGAACGTTTAAAGATGTCCTGGAGGTTCCTAAGCCTCTCCTCATTTTTTTGAATTCTCATTTCTGGTCGGATTTTTCATTCTTCCTTCTGGTCCATTCCATTGATTTGAGTCCCAGTTTCCTTTCCATCGCTTTTGGTTTCCTGGACATCTCCCTTCATTTCAATTAGTTTAGCCTTCATATGTTCCTCTAATTTGTGACTATAATCAACCAGTTCTGTTACCATCCTGATAAATAGTGTTTTGAATTGTGCATCTGAGAGGCTGGCAATTTCTCGGCTGCTGAGAGTTATGGGCTCTGGGACTTTGAGTTCTTCTTGCACCATCTTTTAATCTGTTCCATAGCAGGATCGGAGCCCTAAGGTGTTCACTAGAGCAGGGCAACTAAGTCGCTGGGTTATGACGTTTTACGTGGGGGCGGAGTCAACGACAAACTATAGCGTCCTGTCTGCCTCCTTCCGCCACGGCCCCCACAGGTGCTGCAGTTGCCACTGTCACTGGGCCCGAGTGTTTCGTCCCACTGCACGCGAGTGTGCCACCGCCATCAGCCCTCACCCCCTGGGGCCTGCGTGGTCCATCTCACTGTGCTCAAATGTGCGACCACGGTCAGTCTGTCCCATACCCTGACTGGGTCCGGACTGCCTGCGCGCCTAGGTCTGAAGATCTTTCCTGCCTGACCCAGCTCTGCTGCTGGCTTCGCCCCTCTCACCGTCCCCATTGAACGGTTAGTGGTTGTCGGACTTCCGTATAATTCAATTTTCTGTTTTTTGCTGTGTCTTTATTCTCCAAACCTTTGTTGTATTCAAACTTGGTTGTGGGAGAAGGCACAGTGTTTCCACCTATGTCTCCATCTTGGCGGAAGTCTATTTTATGTCTTTTGATTGGAGCATTTATTCCATTTACATTAAGGTTATTATTGGTAGATACTTATTCATTGTCATTTTTTGTACCTGTGTTCCTCTCTCTCTCTCTCCATCTCTCTCTCTTTTCCTTCCTTTCCTTAAAGAAGTCCCTTTAGCATGTCTTGCAGACCTGGTTTGGTGGAGGTGTATTTTTTTAGACTTCTTTTGTCTGGAAAGCTCCTTATTTGGCTTTCTATCTTGATTGAGAGCCTTGCTGGGTAAAGTAATCTTGGTTACAGGCCTCTGGTTCTCATTACTTGGAATATTTTTTGCCATTTTCTTCTGGCTTAGAGCGTTTCCATTGAGAAGTCAGCTGCTAACCCTATAAGGGCTCCCTTGTTTGTTACTTCCTGTTTCTCCCTTGCTGCCTTTAAGATTCTCTCTTTATCTTGGAATTTTCCCATTTTAATGATGATGTGTCTTGAAGTGGGCATCTTTATGTTCCTCTTGATTGGGACTCTCTGTGTTTCCTGGATTTGTGTGACTTTTTCTCTAATCCAGTTAGGGAAATTTTTCCTCATTATTTTTTCAAATAGGTTTTCTATCCCTTGCTCTTCTTCTCCTTCTGGTATCTCTGTTATTCGGATATTATTACATTTCATATTGTCTTGTATTCAACTTAATCCCTCTTCATTATTTCTGAGCCCCTTTTTCTTTTCTTGGTCTTTCTGGATGTTTTTCTATTTTGTCCTCCAGCTCACTGATCTAATCTGCTTCACCAACCCTGCTTTTGATTCCTTCCACTGTGTTCCTCAGTTCAGAAACTGTATTCCTCATTTCCTCTTGGCCTTGTTGATAGTTTCTATTTCCCTTTTCATGTTGATATAGTTTGCAGCGAATTCATTGCAGTTTACATGTAGTTTCTAGTAAGTTGCTGTGAGCTCATGGAGCTTCCTGATAACCATTGCTTTGATCTCAGTATCTGATAGTTGACTTGCCTCTATTTTCTTTAGCATTCTTTCTGAGGTTTCCTCCTTTCCTTTTATTTTTGGATTGTTTCTTTTTCTTCCCATTGTTTCTGAGACTCTTCTTGTTAACCTCTGCTTTTTAAATTGATCTGTTCTGACTTCCTGGGTTATGTTATGAACTTCTGTGGTAGAATACCTGTGAGATTGAATGGTGCAGTCTCCTTTGGGTATCCTGGTGTTCACTGCCTACACCTACACTTTTTTTCATCATTTGGAGGGGTAAGGCAAAATGGTTTAAGATGGCAAGGTAGTATTCTATGCTATTTACAATAGCATCCAGTAAAGAAGAGATAGGAGATCCTTTGGCTGTGTATAGTGTTAACCATCATCTTCCACCCAACTAGCCACTTTTAAGAAAGTATGGAAAGAAGATAACACTCTGGTTGGGGAGCGAAGGATTGTGAGTTTGATCTAGGAAGAAGTGAGGTTTGGGGAGATCAGATTCTGAGGTAAGGTGAGAATGGAGGATAGTAAATAGGTGTAGTGTGTGAGATAATAGAGTTAACCACTACAGTAATAGAGTTCAGGAAACTGTGAAGTGGGCTAAGATCTGGAAGGGGTGTTGTGTAGAATTTACAATAGTAGGGAACAGCTATTTTTACAATAATATTAGAGGAACAATCATATGACAGAATCTATGAGATCTAGATACCTAAAATAGGGAGTATCAGACCTTCAGTATTGTGCTAACGGAACACAGGTGAAGTGAAGGACAGTAAATTAGCAATACAGTAACAATGGGAGAACAGGCGAAACCTGTCAAATGGTAAAATATAACCAGCCAAGCAAAGAAGACTAAACAGAAAGAAGAAGAATACAAAAATTATTCAAATGAAAGATATAAAAATAATGAAAAAATATTAATACAAATACGCAATATCTTGCAGGTTCTCTGTAATAACAAAGTGAAATTTGTCTCTCTGTCTTGCTTGTTGGGATGCCTTCTCTTTGCTTCCAACTCTGGCCTTTTCACATTTTTGTTTTACTTTTTTTTGTCTCATTTGTGGGTATTTCAAAAAAGGGAAAAAAGCAGACTAAGGGAGGTAGAAGAGATAAAATTAGAAAGAAATAAGGTATAAAAGGAGAAAAAGGAAAGAGAAGCAAAAGGAATTGAGAGATAAAAACAATAAAAATTTAAAAATAAAAAATTACTTTAAAAAAATCAAACAAACAAAACACCGACACACGCATGCACACATGCACACACGCACACAACCTCTTGCTGGTTTGAAACTGGCCAAACCAGTTTTTCTCTTCTTGCTGGCTGCAGCAGCCTGAGGGGTCGGTTTACTGGTGAGGTCTCAGAGTCTCCTGAGGCATGCATGCTCACTCCCCGTATTGTTTCTTGAGTTCTTTAAGGACTGAAAACAAGATTTCCTTGTGGCCTTTGCTAGCTCGTTGGCTCTGCTGGTTACTTATTCAAAGGGATTTCCCATTTTAGAGGAGGAAAATTAGAGAGAAGACTCTGAAAACCACGGTCTTGCATTTCATAGAGAACAGGTGTTCATTTGATATCATTTAGGCGCTCTTGCACCCCTGGGCTTCTGTAGGACCATTAGTTAGTGTTCTTTGACTCAGTAGTCACTGAATTTCCACTGAGGTGAGGAATCTAGGACATCAGGCTCATCTAGTCTTCTAAAGATTAAATAGTCAGCAAACGTTGTTAACTTCAGTGGAGTCTAAGAAAGGTATGGAAATGGGCTCCCTGCACTAAGCCTGCTCAGTCCCAGAATTTCAACCTGGGGACCCTTGACTGACGACAGTCAGGCAGTCTTTATTAGGCACCTACCATTCTCAGGACCTTTTGAGAGAAGTAATTGGTTTGCTCTTCAGAGCTCCAAAGGCCCCTGGGGTAACCCTCATTTGTTTCCCCCTAATAAAACTATTCCCCAAAGTCAGGCGACTCTAGTGCAGCACAGCTGACTGGCCTACCAGGACAGCTTCCCCCAAGGGAAAGTGATTTCCTTTCTGACTTCATTGTGGAGTCTTCACAGACTTGCAGCCATAAAGACAGTGCTGAGCTCCGGGCTATGGGGCCCTTGGGGTTAATCAGGCTTCTGAGAGTAGATAACATAGAGCCTTGTGGTTCTAAGACCCAAAGCCACTTCCCCCAACCCACTGAGCAGCATCACTTGGACATGTGAGCTGCTCTCTGATGCCACTTTTCCAGCTGTTCCCTTGCCTTCCTCCCCTAGTCCAGTCAGGCTGCCATAACTAAATACCACAGTTGGAGTAGCTCACCAGCTACATAAATTTATTTCCCACCGTTCTGAAGGCTGGAAGTCCAAGAGTAGGGTGACAGCATGCTGCAGTGAGGGCCCAGTGAGTATGATGCTGGCAGTGGGGTTGTCATATATGGCCTTCATTATGATTAGGCATATTCTTTCTCATCCTACTTTGCTGAGAGTTTGTCACAAATGACTGCTGGATTGTATCAAATGTTTTTTCTTCATCTACTGATACGATCATGTGGTTTTATCCTTCATTTTATGGGGTGAATCACATTTACTGATTGTGAATGTTGTACCAAATTTACATTTCCAGAATAAATCCCACTTGGTCAGGTTGTATGATCTTTTTGATGTATTGTTGTATTTGGTATGCTAATAATTTTTGAGGATTTTAGCATCCTTCATCATCAAGGATATCGGCCTATAATTTTCTTTCCTTGTAGTATCTTTATCTGATTTTGGAATTAGGATAATTCTGGCCTCATAAAGTGAATTTGGAAGCCTTCCCTCATCTTGAATTTTATGAAATAGTTTGAGAAGGTGAGGTGTTCTCAGAATGTTTGGTAAAATTCACCAGTGAAGCTATTCTGTCCAGGGCTTTTGTTTGTTGGGAGTTGTTTTTGATTCCTGCTTCAGTTTCACTAGGTCTAATATGTCTATTCATATTCTCTGATTCTTCCTGATTTAGTTTTGGAAAATTCTACATTTCTAGAAATTTATCCATTTCATCCACGTTGTCCAGTTTGTTGGCATATAGATGTTCATAATATTTTCTTAAAACCCTATTTTTTGTGTGTGTCAGTTGTTATTTCCCCTCATTCGTTTTTGATTTTAGTTCCTTAGGTCTTTTCTCTTTTATTCTATTTATTTTTTGTTTCTTCATTAAATGTTTGTCCATCTTCTTTATCTTTTTAAAAACCAGCTCCTGGATTCACTGTAATTTTTTAAGACTTTATTTCTTTTATTTCTGCTCTGATCTTAATTATTTCATTCCTTCTACACATTTTGAAATCCTCTGATGATGACCTTGGCTTTGTGGCTCCCTGAGGGGCTGGTAGAGACTGCCAAGTCCATGTTGCAGGCTGAAAGGATGCCCTGCACAACCCTGCTCCATAGTGAGTGTCTCCAATCAGCCTTTGAACTCTTTTTTCAAAGATTTTTATTTATTTTTAGATGGGGGGAGGGAAGGAGAAAGAGAGGGAGAGAAACATCAATGTGTGGTTGCCTCTCATGTGCCCCCTACTGGAGACCTGGCCCACAACCCAAGCATGTGCCCTAAACTGGGAATTGAATCGGCAACCCTTTGGCTCACAGGCCGGCACTCAATCTGCTGAACCACACCAGCCAGGGCAGCCTTTGAACTCTTAACTGCCTCTCAGCGTCAACTACCTGAGAGACTCAACCTACAACAATTGGTTCTAGAGTGGTCCAAAAAAGCAGGTGATAAGTTGGAGGCTTGGTACACAATTGTTCCTCATCCACCCCACTGGAAATGAGGACCACAACCTATGGGTTAGGTGATGTGAAGACAGCCCCAGGAACAAGGAAGCAGCCCAGCAGGTAGAAGTTCTCGCTGGAACTTTTCACTGAGCCTACAGGTGGAGAGGACTTTCCTAGCAGGCGAGAAGATCCAGGTGTGTGGAAAGTATGGGAATGGACAAGGGTGACTTCTGTGATTTGATGACCCACAAGGGGATGGGAAGCTGAGGGTGACTAACAAAGTGAAATCCAAGGGAGAGACCTGGAGTGTCCGCCATAGCTTCCAAAGTAGTCCCCATCTCAGGCAGTGGGGAAAAGTCAAAGCCAGATTTGATAGGAATGGCTGAACTTCCAAGACGCTGAACATTCAACCAAGGCAGGACTGCCATGCCAACATCAGAAGCCCACTTGGGAAAACCCACATCCATGACATATGGAACGGGGGTATCTGAGCAAAGACCTGAGGAAATGTGGACTCCCCAGATTTCTCTGAAAGGTCTGAGTCTGAGGCTGCAGCCCATCCCTTCCCATAAAGAGCTGCTGCGCCTGCCCTACACCTGAGAGAGCAACAAATTACACACATCTTTCCCGACAGGTGCCCTTGATCCCTGAAGGTAGGGTGACTAACCATCCTGATCTTCTGAGGAGAGCCCCAGGAAAACCAGGAAGAGGTGGCAGCCTACTGCCAGGCAGGACCCAGCCAGAGCGAAGTCATTACACAACACAGGCTGGGTGTGCCGGGCTTGGTAAGGGAGGAAAGGGACTACACCTGTCCTTCCCAGAAACTGCAATAAAAGTCCCTGGGAGCCACTGAAGGGCAGAAGCCAGGGGCTCTTGACGATGAACACCACTGACAAGGAGGCCCCCATAGAGAGTGGTGGAGCTGGGCAATACGACATAGCCTCCCTGAGGGCACAATGGGTCGCCAACCAACCAAGGTGCAGCCTAAAATGGAAACTCAAAAGAGCAAAAACAGACGCAGGAGGCTGAGGGCAGCTACCCCAATAAACAAGTCACAATGCCTTGCCCAGGTTCTGCCCTGGAGTCAGTTTTCAGACGTGGGACCGTAGACTAGGGAGGTACCTGAGTCCCCACGGGGAAAGGACCCTGCAGCACCATGGCAGGAAGAAGACACTAGAATGATCCCCTAGACCTTCCCAAAGGGACCTCCAGCTATGCATGGGTGACTGAACACTAGGAAATGGGAAACCCAGACAGATTGAAGCCAGGGCAATGCATTGTCCAATCTGACACTGACTTAGGAGACTCAATAAACTCTGTCTCCACATCCACCTAAGGAAGGCCCCCTGTGCCAGAGTTTCTGAGCAGAGGATGTCACTGGGTCCAACATACATGCTGGGCCAGTCTTGAGGATTTCAATGGTCTTGAGCAGGGAGAGCCTTGCATCCAACATCCTCCAGAACGAGGTGCTGAGCTTAGTGAGATGTCTTCTGAGGAATCTTTCAGAAATAAGACAAAATGGTAATACAGAATGAAGTCAACAGAGGAAAGAAAAATGCATAGAAAAAGAACTGAGAGAATACACCCAAATTATGAATGGTCTTGCTTCCGAGTGATGCCTTATGAGCATCCTTTGTCCTGCTTCTTCATACACTTTCTTCTCTTGCCATAGTGGCCACGGTGAGCATGCAGATACTCAAAAGTCAGCAAAATAGGTCTTCTGCACAGGACCCATTAGCCCACCCATTAGCATCCCATAACCATAGTTATGTGACGGCAACAGCTGCTCCAGGTCCCCCACACCCAAATTTCAGATAAATCAGCTGGATGGCATGTCTACTCAGTCACAGTATGATGTTTGGAAGCTCACCCACAGGCTAGGACAAAGTACTGAGGCCAAGTAGTGACCAAGTGGATTACAGAGACAAGGAGCATTTTCTCACAGGCAGAGTGCTGGAAGCAAGAGCACCTCCTTTGAGGGGACCACTCATCTGAGTTAACGGGCAGCCTCTAGCAGGAGGAGCACCGGGATAGTCCCTAACACGTGGTGTTGCTTACAATTCGGAAAGTCTAGATGAATGCTGCATCCAAACCAGGCCTGCAGAGAGAAAGAAACCAGTCCCTGAGGAGCAGAAGGAAGAACCTGAAACACAAAGCACCAAGGCAGGATTAGCACCCAAACTTCACAATGAGTGCCCACAACTCGATGCAAAAACAAAACAAAAAAACCACCAAGCAGTTCAATAGAAGAGTGGGCTGCAGGCAGTTCTTGGAGGAGGAAATGGGACCTGCTGAGTAGAGAAAATGGGAAACCAGAAATTTGGGTCAAGCAGGTCCCAGCGGGGTGGCACCACACAACCTATGGCAGGAACAAACTGGAACCCTCTCAGGGTTTCAGAGCAAAAGTAGCATGCAGAGTGGGGTAAAGAGGGACAGCAAATTGCAAAAGCAAGTGCCCAGAGGGCCATGGAGGTCAGGGAGCTCTTCAGGGTGCTGCTGGGGGGACAAGAAAGGTATGCTGACTTTTGGCAGGTTCCCTGGGCTCCAAAAAGGAGGCTATGTCCATGGTCACAGTCCCTTCAAAGAGCAATGGCAGAAATGGCAAGGATTTCCTGAAACAACTTGGCGTGGGTTATAGGGGTGGAATTGCAGGCTGGGGAAGAAGTGGAGCTTGAAGAGGAGCCTCTCTCCTGCCCCAGGAGGCCATGAGCATTGTGATAGTGGGGGGCAGCAGAGGCACAGTGTCTGGGAGGGAGCAGGAGGAGTCCCCAAAAGGCCTAGATGTCCTCGGACAGCTGCTGAATCTCCTGGACATCCACAGACAGCGGCCAAGCAGTGGAAGGAAGGAGTGTGCCAGGTCTCAGAGGTGAAGGCTGAACTGCCTGCCAAGATGACCAGACAGGGAGGGAGGGAAGGCTTGCCCCCACCAGGACTTTGTTTATGAGAGGGGATGGGTAGGGTAGCAGCTGCCAAAAGGAATGTTGCCCGGAGGTCAGAAATCAGATTGTTTCAGGGTTCTGTGCCAACACTTCATTTGTACTGAAATTTAGGACTGAGTTGCAACTGGGTCCCTTTGACAGGGGCAGCCAAATGCCACCCTACGCCCACCTGTAACATGGCCAGGACACTCTTCCTGGGCCCACCCACCTGGCAACGAATTGGCCTTGTGGCCACTACCCTTGGGCTTCCCCTTCATGAGACCACACTCCCCACCTTTACTGTACTGCTCCCTGAGGGAGAGATCGTACACCCTGTTCTCAGCACACACGAGGGTCAGAAAAAGCAGTCCTATAGTGCCATCACTGTCCCCCACGAGCAGACACAGAGTGTTAAGTCTCTAGTTCATGGGGCATGGTCTACTTCTCCAAACAACAGGATTTGGGAGGGACACCACAAACCAGCCATTCAGGGACCCTCCCTTATATCTTGAAACCCCCACAGGAGGTTCTGGCATGTTCAGCAGCAGCTGATAACCATTCTTGGGACAAGGAGCTGAGGAGGAAAAACTGACATGAATAGCATTGGACCTGGTGATAATTAACACCCTCTGTGGCCGGAGGCCTAACCCCTATGAAGGTACACTCTGCTTCTCACCTCGTGGCCAGCATTCCTGTCACCCCCAGCTTCTGCAAGGAGGGAGTAGGTGCAGCTCACCGAAAGAAAAAGAAGTCCTCTCTTGATTCAACATTTACTAAGCAATGACTGGGGCACGGGCACCTGGTTTACTGAAAGCAGCATGACACAGGCGTAGCCTTCAAAGAACTTGAAGCTCCTGAGGGAGCCCGGGCTCTCAGAGGCAGGCAGTTACAACCCTGGGAGATGAGAGCCCAGCGAAGGAAGGTAGGTGGGAAGGTACAGGGTACTACCCCAACTGGGAGTCAAGAGTACCTGGTGCTTGGGTGTGGGGTAAAGAAGGGGATGCTCAAGTTGCATCCGGAAGGACAGGAGTTTGCGGGGACAAGAGGAGGCAGGCACTCCAGGCCTCAGGAAGCACAGGAGCCAAAGGGGGAGTCCTGTAGAAGGTGCTCAGGGTGCAGGGACTCCGCAGCAGTGACCCAGACTATTGGGTGATGCGGGAGAGCTGGGACCACTGGAAGGCTCCCCCATGGCCCGCAGGTGTTTGGGCTTAAACAAGAGAGGACTAGGCGGTGTTTTCAGTCAGGGGTTGATGAGGACAGAAGGACAGATGTGCAGTTGGATGGCACCATGGAAGACCCACTGGAAGAGGAAACACAGGGTCATCCAGGCCAGTGGGGAGGCTCGGGTAATAATAGCACCAGGAAACACCCAGACCATGAAGCCTGGCCTCAGGGAGTAGCAGTGGGGACAAGAAAAGGAGCATTTATTCTGATCGGGTGTTTTAGAGGCACGGACACAGGACTCGGTCATCAAGTAAAAGAGAGGAAGGGCGAGGGTGAGTGGACACGAGGAGGCAAGTGTGGTGGCACTGAAAGGGGTGAGCCCCTGAGAGGTAGAAGAGAGGAAACAGCGGACAGGGAAGCTAGCTTTGTTCGGGACAGGTCAGCTTTTAGGCGCAGCAATAAACAGGGTGCAGATTTTTCTTCTCGCCTACAACAGAAACTGCAACACGAAGACCTTCCCTCAAGACCCTACTGGTACTACCAGGGAGTGGGGTGGGGGTGTGAGGCATGGGGTGGTGGAGGAGCTTGCAGAAAGCAAAACGGGCCTGGGCATTCAGCCCTGAGATGCAGGACTCGGTCCAGTTGTGCTGCCCTCTCTTGGCCTCTGTGTCCCGCAGGGTCCATTCTGAGGGTCCGCTTAGGGCACCGAGGACACCGGGCTGTCACTTTAACCCATGCCTACGAGTGCAGCGCAGACTGAGTGCAGATGTCATGGAAGTCAAATGGGCACTGCCCGGCCTTGGTCACTGAGTGGGCCTAGCCCAGCTGCTACAAGGTTCCCAGTGCCCAAAGCTACCTCTCTGCCAGCTCCGCCCCATTCTCCCCGTGGCTCCACCCTCGCTCAGCTCCTCCTCTGCAACTTCCCCCCAGGTATGCCCTGCTCCTCACCAGCTTTCCTGCAGCTTCGCTATGCTCCATCCCCAGTTACGTGCAGCTGAACCTTGCACCTCCACTGCAATCCACCAGCTCTGCCCTGCTTCACCCCCTGCTTTCTCAAAGTTCCGCCCCCAGTCAGTCCCACAGGGTCAGCCTCCGGATATATCACCCCACCAGTTCCGCCTACTCCCCCAGCTGTTTGCCACCGGTCCGCCCACAGATACTCTCCTCCCACCTCTGTCCCCTACCCAGCTTTCCCTGGATCCTCCTTCACCCCTGATGCTCCTTCTCCCCCAGCTCTTTCCCACAACTCGTCCCCAGATACTGCTACAAGAGCTCCGCCTCCTCCACCCCCTGCTGCAGATCCTCCTCCACCAGCTTTTCCACAGCTCCGCCCAC
Organism: Sturnira hondurensis; assembly: GCF_014824575.4. Taxonomy (NCBI): domain Eukaryota; kingdom Metazoa; phylum Chordata; class Mammalia; order Chiroptera; family Phyllostomidae; genus Sturnira; species Sturnira hondurensis. The sequence goes on from NW_028083231.1 coordinate 610,696, forward strand.
CCCCAGCTCCTCCTGCAGCTCCTTCTTACTGCTCCGCCAAACCCATCCTGCAGCCCCTCTCCCTGCTTTCTCACACTTCTGCCCCCAGCCACACCCCCTGGCTCTTTTCCAGGTGTGGCACCCAGCTACTCCTCCCCTAGCTCCGCCTTCTCTCAAGCCCCCCCTCCTTGATTTGCCTAGCCCTGCCCCTTCCTCTCCCCATCCCCCACAGCATTTTGCCTTTCCCCTCCCTTTTTCGCCAGGGTCTCCAGGGCCCTGTCCAGCCCTGGTGTCCGGTGAGTCCAACAATATCTCCTAGCAACCGTGGGCTGCTTGCTTTTGTCCTTATGTGCCTGCCTGGCTGCTTGGCTGCCTGCGCTGGCTGCTTCCGGGCATGCGTACTGCTGCGTGAGGGCTTGCTGTCGCATTCAGGCCTGCTGCTGCATCCAGGCAAGCCTGCTGCTGTGTCAGGGCCTGGTGCTGAGGCTGAGCGTGCGTCCTGCTGCGTTCAGGGGTGGTGCTTAGGTATTTGTATGGGTCTATAGGCTTTTGTAAGCCCAGCAGACAGGAGTTCGTGTATCTGCCAGCCCAGGGTTTTTAACCAATGCCGGCACCTGCCACTTCTCACTGGCCTTTGGGGGGGGCGGGGCGCATCCACTATACCAGCCTGCTGCTCTGTGGCGTCTCCCTGTCGCATTCCGGGGTCCTCTCCTCATCCGGGCCTGGGAGGAGGTCGTTTCTGCGCTGGCAGTCTGCAGTCTCCTAGGGTGGCGGGGAGGTGGACTGCCTGGCCTGGTGGCCTCAGCTGGGTCATCCCAGGCCCATGCGACTTGCATGGCCAGTGGGGCCAAGAGACCTGCCAGGAGGGAAGCAGAATACTCTGCCCCCGCCGGCCTGCTCGGCCCTCCAAAGGACAGTACTTGAGGGTTGGGGTTTCTCCTCCCATGCATGCAGCTGGGAACACTCCCACTGCAGCCAAGGCCACGCTTTTCTGTCTCCTCCTCTGCTTACCTTCCCTTGTCCCTCATTCTTGTAAGTGTGTGGGGGACAGCGACGGGCCTCTGCCCATAGAAACGCGAGTGTACTAGTAGTCCGCATGTACAGGTCTGTCCTCCCCACTTCCTGCTTGGCCCTTAGGCTGTCACCGCCCCACCCAGGCCCCAGGCTGTGTGATGCACAGCTGGTTGCCCATGGCACCCCTCCCAGAGGGACCTACCCNCTAAAAATAGAAGTCCCCTTGTCCCTCATTCTTGTAAGTGTGTGGGGGACAGCGACGGGCCTCTGCCCATAGAAACGCGAGTGTACTAGTAGTCCGCATGTACAGGTCTGTCCTCCCCACTTCCTGCTTGGCCCTTAGGCTGTCACCGCCCCACCCAGGCCCCAGGCTGTGTGATGCACAGCTGGTTGCCCATGGCACCCCTCCCAGAGGGACCTACCCAGGATGACACTGAGGGAAACAGGATTGTAGGGTCCCCAAGTTCTTCCCATGTGGTGATATGAGGGGAGGTGAGAGTCTTCTCCTCTTGAACGCAGCATCTGCTAGGACAGATGGTTGTAAGGACACGACCCGCCTACATGAAATGACTTTCTGTGCAGGCTAGCTGAGCCATCATGTGGTCCCTGACCAGGAAGGGGAGGAGAGAGCCACTGCCCTGATTCGGAGAAACAAACCGTGAGTGAAAGGCCAGAGCCATGTGTGTTTCCCATTAGTTGGAACCTCCTCAGTCTTGATGGTTTCCAGTCCCTGCTGTGTAGAAGACTGTTCTGGTATATTAGCCAACACTGCTGTCTTGTTCCTAATGACCTTTTCTCATTATCCCTCTTGCCCTCGTGCAGGTGAAGAAGCAGAGACAAGTGGAAGAGTGTTTCTTCCTCAGGCCACCAAGCAGGTACTCTGCATTGTGTGACAGAGCACTCAGCCCCCTTCGTGCCTTTACTGTTGCCTCAGTTCTCCCTGGGGGTGCCACCCACACAGTTCAGGTCTCCTTGTTGTGATTTTGTGGGGTTGATGAGAAGAGGGCCAAGGAACTCAATGGTGGAAACCAGGCATGTATCTCAATAGAAGAAAAAGAAGTGGCCAGGCCACAGGGGGACATCCAGCCTCCATCATAAATAATGTAAACCCGATGACTAGGGCGACCCTTTGTCACCCGTCAGATGGGCAAAGCCTAAGCACAGTGATGATGCTCAGGGCCAACGCGCGTGTGAGGAAATGGCACCAGGCCCAAGGTTGGTAGAGCATACACGGGTGAGCTTCGGTGGAAGGCCATTTGCTGGCATGTATCAGCATCTCAGAAGTGCATGCATGTGACCCAGGCATCCTCCCAACAAGTCTTCAGTCAGCGAGTGTTTGTAGTAGTGTCCTTTAGAGTGGCAGGAAGTGCAAAGCAGCCTGTGACTCTTTCTTCATCAGTAGGGGAAACTCAGTAAGTCGTGGGGCAGCCAATAAGGGGGTACCATACAGGCAGCAAAAAAATAGGCTAGAAGAAAATGTACAGACGTGAAGGAATATGCTTGAAGTGCTGCCAATGGCAAGACTGTTCTCTGCCCTGTGGAGATGTGCAGGAAGGGTCTATGCCTCTGTAGACATTTGTTGGGCTGGTCACTTCGAAGAGCCGTGGCACGAGTGGCTTAAACAACAGACAGGTATTGTCTCACGGTTGCAGAGGCTGGAGGCCCGAGATCAAGGTGTCCACCGAGTTTGCCTCTTCTGGGGACTGAGAGAAAATCTGTCCATCCTGGTCCCCAAGGTTCTGGTGGTTTGCAGGCAAGCTTTGGCATCCCTTGCCGTGTAGATCTCGACCTTCCTCATCACAAGGCATTACTCTCCTGGGTGCATGTCTGTCTGTAAATTCCCCCTTTAGATGAAGGCACCAGTCATTGGATGAGGGTCTCATTTTAACTTGATTACCTCTGTCAAGCCCTTTTCTTAATGGATAAGGTCTCAGGAACAAGGTCCTTGAGTGCACAAGAAGGGTGGGGTCCAGAGCACAGGGGAAGGTGGCCCAGCCAGAGAAAGGGAGGGAAGGCGGAGGAGCTGGGCAAAGGGACTGGCGGGACAGTGGGTTGGGATGGGAGTGAACACGAGGCAGCTTTGTCCTTTGGACCTTGTCTTTGAGAGTGGGTGTGTTTTCATAAGCACGAGGACATGATAGCTGAGGTGAGGTTTATGTCCTTTAAAGACAGGAGGAGAGAGACAGATGAGAGTGGGGCTGCTCATAGGTGGAGGGCAGAGCCAAGGCTCAGCCCCATGGTGATGATGGGCAGCCCCTGGTTGTGACTGTCCTGTTAGGTAGGTGCCAGGAACTCACAAGCCCTTGGAGACTGAGNCGGCACACCCAGCCTGTGTTGTGTAATGACTTCGCTCTGGCTGGGTCCTGCCTGGCAGTAGGCTGCCACCTCTTCCTGGTTTTCCTGGGGCTCTCCTCAGAAAATCGGGATGGTTACTCACCCTACCTTCAGGGATCAAGGGCACCTGTGGGGAAAGACGTGTGTAATTTGTTGCTCTCTCAGGTGTAGGGCGGGTGCAGCAGCTCTTTATGGGAAGGGTTGGGCTGCAGCCTCAGACCCAGACCTTTCAGAGAAATCTGGGGAGTCCACATCTCCTCAGGTCTTTGCTCAGATGCCCCTGTTCCATATGTCATGGATGCGGGTTTTCCCAAGTGGGCTTCTGATGTTGGCATGACAGTCCTGCCTTGGGTGAATGTCCAGCGTCTTAGAAGTTCAGCCATTCCTATCAAATCTGGCTTTGACTTTTCCCCACTGCCTGAGATGGGGACTACTTTGGAAGCTATGGCGGACACTCCAGGTCTCTCCCTTGGATTTCACTTTGTTAGTCATCCTCAGCTTCTCATCCCCTTGTGGGTCATCAAATCACAGAAGTCACCCTTGTCCATTCCCATACTTTCCACACACTTGGATCTTCTCGCCTGCCAGGAAAGTCCTCTCCACCTGCAGGCCCAGTGAAAAGTTCCAGTGAGAAAGTTCTACCTGCTGGGCTGCCTCCTTGTGCCCGGGGTTGTCTTCACATTACCTACCCCCCAGGTTGTGGTCCTCATTTCCAGTGGGGTGGATGAGGAACAATTGTGTACCAAGCCTCCAACTTATCACCTGCTTTTTGGACCACTCTAGAACCAACTGTTGTAGGTTGGGTCTCTCAGGTAGTTGACGCTGAGAGGCAGTTAAGAGTTCAAAGGCTGCCCTGGCTGGTGTGGCTCAGCGGATTGAGTGCTGGCCTCTGAGCCAAAGGGTCACCAATTCAATTCCCAGTTTAGGGCACATGCCTGGGTTTCGGGCCAGGTCCCCAGTAGGGGGCACATGAGAGGCAACCACACATTGATGTTTCTCTTCCTCTCTTTCTCCTTCCCTCCCCCCATCTAAAAATAAATAAAAATCTTTAGAATAAAGAGTTCAAAGGCTGATTGGAGACTAACACCCACTATGGAGCAGGGAGGGAGCAGGGTTGTGCAGGGCATCCTTTCAGCCTGCAACACAGACTTGGTATTCTCTACCAGCCCCTCAGGGAGCCACAGAGCCAGGGTCATCATCAGAGGCCCGCACTTGGCCTGGGGTGGGGGTGGAGGTCAGGCTCTCACAGTGTCCTGGTCCTTGCAATACATACTGATGGAAGGGGTGAACCGACACCTGGAATCGGTGCCACAGGAACGGGTGTATGCTAAGTAGCACACATAGGGCAGCAGCCACCTTTGCGTGGGCAGAACTGGCTCCACCCTGTGGCCAGCCTCTTGGGCATCAGGCTACTGCTGGGCCAGGAAGGGGCTGTCCTTCCAGCACATTTGCTAACTAACTAGGCATCTGTCAGCCCTGTAAGTGTACCGGAAGGGAGGGGGCAGATCTTGGTGAACAACCTAAGGCAAAGCAGATGAAAGTCAGCAGATACCCACCCTGTAAGAGGCTCTTGGTGGTGCAGGCACACAAGTGCACCCTCCTCTCTACTTCACTCAGGGCAGGGAAATTGTACCTTCCAGGCAGACCTATAAACTGCAGAGTGTGAAATGAGGCAGTATGAAGTTAGGTGAAAATGAAAAGGAAGGAACCGATGGTTCAGGGCAAGAGGCTTCAGAGAAGGGGGGCCATTTGAACTGCATCTTGAAGATAAAAGGGGTCTCCATAGGTCAGACATGGGAGAAGGCTGCCTGAAGGGACCAGGTGCATTTAGGGAACTGAGAAGGTTCATGGCTGGAGCAGACACATTCGCAGAGAATACCCAATCTGGAACCGTGAATTCAGGTTCATTTTGTGATTGTTGACTTAGGAACTTTTTGGTATGAGATTTTTGACATGATGTGAAGTTTCTTTCATTGTCTGTAGAGGCAAGTGTCTGTGTATATGTTGTGTGTGCTCTGTGCACACACTTGAGTGTGTCCTTAGCTACCCACCCAGAGAAGGCTGTCTCCTACCTCCACAGAGAAAGCATGGTGGGAAGCAGAAGCTTTCTTCTATGCTTGCAAGCCTCATATGGATCCCTGGAACCACCACTGCTGGAGTGTGAGTCTAAGAAAATCACTTTATTTCTGTAAGCCTCAAATTTCTCATATGAAAAATTGGCACAATATAAACATCTCCCTCTAAGGAGTAATCAAGTTTTTCAGTCTGTCTCATGGAGATGAGCATGGCACCGGTTGATTCATGTGAGAGAAATCTGTAAACCATAAAGCACTTGACCAGTGGTTAAAAGACATCTGTTTTCCCCAGAAGGTTTTGAAAAGTAGGGAAGAATGCCGGGGTCCTGGCCTGAGTCTGGAAGCCTGTAGATGAGAGATAGGCAGACTGTGAAAAGCTGCCAGCTTGGAAAGGAGTAGGGAGAGCATTGCCACTCTCAGACCCCAGTCCCCAAAGTTCCTACAGGTTGTGGCCTGGCTGGGGACTCAGGTACCATCCATGGATTTTGACCAAAGTTGGGGAGGTAGTGTAAAATGACTCAACCTGAAAGGATTTGAGAATTGAGGGCTGTATCAGTGCTAGGAATGAATAAAGCGGAAGCCTCTTTCTTTATCTGTGTGGGAGTGAATATCAGCCCAAATTTCCTTTATCCCATGTGATGTTAATATGTTTTGCTGTAGAGATGTCAGTGTGTTTGCTGGACCCTGCAAGAGTATATTACTAATGTATTATTGTCTGTGCCCCTTGTCCCCTTTCTGAATTCTGAAACTCACCTGACTCCAAGAATCTGGAGTGAGGTGTTGTGCACATTTGAAACTAACACCAGTAGGAGCCTACATTTGTTGAGGGCTTTTATAAAGGGCCAGGGTTTCTCAATGTGTGTCCTTTCTCTAGCCCGCAGCCAGCAGGGATGCTCTTCCTTCGAGAAGCAGGACTGAAGCCCTGCCTCTGGCCAGCTGGATGGCTGGATACCCCACCTCCTGCTGAATTGCATCAGGATGTGAAATCTCATTTGATACCTACCACAGTTTTCACTGGTGGAACTGGGATAAAAAGTAAGAAGGTTGTTGACAAGCATGTGTACACTAGTCATTCATATCCCTGACAATCTGCTTGCTCATCGTCTTGTTTCAGAAAATCCTGAGCCCTGTATGGCTCCCTAATGGAGTCACACAAAGTTATAGGCCCGCCCACAGAATTCTGGGGTGTTGCATGATTTGGGCGTCTCTGATTTTGAAATGTAGCCCCCTTATAGCCATAGTCCTAATATCTTTTAGCTTCTTATGTGACTTATGTCTTAGACTACATTCCCATTCTTATTGAAAGGCCCTGACTTCTGTTCCAAGTTGAACTCGTTGCTTAGCATATGTACAAAGACTACTAGAGACTTTTGTGGTTTTTAGGCACTCTGTGCTTTTGTCATACGTGTGAGTTTTTGCAATATCTCAGTTATGCTATCTGTTGAATGAAATCCTATGATATCTTGGAGATCTTGCTTCCAGAGTCTCAAACGTTTCTTTTTAGTCTGGGCTGGGTAATCTCTAGGCCTGTTGCACTGTTGTCATGCTGGAGAATTTCATATATATCCATATTTATGTGATATATATGATATCATACAAGCATGACTCTTTTAATGACAGGGATACATTCTGAGAAATGCATTGTTAGGCAATTTAGTCATTGTGGGAATATCATACAGTTCACTTACATAATAAGCCTAGATATATGCACTACTACATACCTGGGCTCTGTGATACAGTTTGTTGCTCCAAATCTATACACCTGTACAGCCTATTACTGTACTGACTACTGTAGGGAATTGTAATACAGTGTTTACTATTTTTTTGTGCCTAAAAATATCTAAACATAGAAAAGGTATAATGTAAATACAGTAAAAAAATTTAAAAAATGGTACACCTGGGTAAGGCACTTACCGTGAGTGGAGCTTGTGGAAGGGGAAGTTGCTCTGGGTAAGTCAGCGAGTGCGTGATGAGTAAATGTGAAGGCTTGGGATATTGCTGTGCACTACTGTAGACTTTATAAACATGGTTCCACAAGCCTTCCCCCTCGTTCCTTTCAACAAGGTCAGAAATAGAACATCAAAGCTGTCAATGCTGCTCCGTGTACAGGGATGAAGGCTGGATTAATTGGAAATATTGAGGAGAAACTGGCTGGATAAAGTGTAGATCACCCTAACACTAATTGTCAAGAGGGAGTGAAAGGTGGTGCGAAGATCAGTAGGAGTAAGAAATCAAGATGCAGAAATACGGGAACATAGGGGATTGTCATGGCAATGTGTTTTTGATGATCGCATGTTGGAGCAGTGCTCAGTTCCAGGAACTTTGTGGTTTAATGTTGAAAAGTGGTTGTTTAACATGAGGAGGGTGTGAAACTGAGGTCTTGATCATTTGATTTTGGAAATTTGAGTTTGGTCCCTTTTACCCTCTCTGGCAAAAAGGGCTCTGTGTGGCACTGAACTGATAGAAGAAATAAAATGTATCCATGCTTTATGTCATTACAACCTAAAAATATTTCCAAAGTACAGGGACAGGCTGGCTCCGTAATACCACAGAACGCTTTTACTTAAGTGGCTGTGGCACGTATTACTTGTTAAGGAAGCTCCTTTGTACCTGTGAATTTATATAGGATCTTCAGAACTCAACAAAGAATTTGCAGCACTGTAATCTGAAGACCATCAGGCTAGATCTCGGAGGGCTGTAGCGACCTCTGAATATGTCACCCTGGGCGTATGGGCTTCTCTGTGCTGAAACAGGTCAGTGGCTGAGTGATTGGGAGGTAATTTTCACACTCAAAAGTGAGGTGTTGTGGGTGAGAGGGGATCTATTGCCCAGGCCCACACATACTGCTCCTGTGAGAGAAACAAAGTTCCTCCTGAACCACATATCCTTTCATTGCTTATAGGAAGTTAAGCTCCATTATAATCTTGCGGTATCACTGTCATATATGCAGTCCACTGTTGACTGAAATGTCATTATGTGATGCATAGCTGTATATGATATATATCATAACATATATCTTATATAACACATATATTTTTATTGGTAGTGGTGGTCGTGATGGTGGTGTATTTCCACCCTTCTTTGGTTTGCTAATGTTCATTCTTAAATAGCCTCCTAAGAAAGGGTTGAATAAGAGGTAAGTTTTTGAACCCTTGCACATCTGAAAAAGTCTTTATTCTCTTCTCATTCTTGTTTGAGAGTTTGGCAATGTAAAAACCTCATGCTGAAATTTTAAGTAATTCTTTTTTTAATCTCTGCAAGCTTTGGAATCCTTTCTTATCCTTGGTGTTCTGAATTTTCACAAAACTTTGCTTCAGCTTGGGTATGTTTTCATTCAGTGTGCTACACACTTAAGCCATTTCAGACTGAACTCAGTTTTTTATTTAGCTCTGAAGTTATTTTTCCAATATATCTTTTTGTAAAAAGATTTTATTTAGCTCTGGCTGGTGTAGCCCAGTGGATTGAGCTCGAGCCTGTGAAGCAAAGGGTTGCCGGTTTGATTCCCAGTCAGGGCACATGCCTGGGTAGCAGGCCAAGTCCCCAGTAGGGGACACATGAGAGGCAACCACACATTGATGTTTCTCTCCCACTTTCTCCTTCCCTTCCCCTCTCTCTAAAAATAAATAAATGAAATATTAAATAAAGATTTTATTTATTTATCTTTACAGGGGAAGGGAAGGAGAGAGGGAGAGGAATATCAATGTATGGTTGCGTCTCGTGCGTCCCCTGCTGGGAACTGGCCTGCAACCCAGGCATGTGCCCTGACTGGGAATTGAGCTGGGATCATCTGGTTCACAGGCCCGCGCTCAATCCACTGAGCTATACTAGCCAGGTCCAACATATCTTTAATACTTTTCTCCCCTCCACTTTTTCTTTTCCATTTTTTATGTCAGTAAGATGTTGGCTTTCCTAATAGACTCTTACATTTTGTTTCACATTTCCTACACTTTATTTTACCTATTTTATTGAAGCATAACTTACATATGGTAAGGTATAGAAATCTTAGTTGTAGAATTTAATTTTTTATATGTAGCCATTTATGTAACCACTAATCAGATAAACTTCTAGAACATTCCCAGCACCCATGAAGACTTCCTCATGCCATATTCCTGGTCAGTACCTTCACCAGAGGTAACCAATGGTAGCCTTACCACCATAGATCAGTTTTACTGTTCCATTACTTCATATAAAGCTAATTGCACACTATGTACTGTTTTTTGTCTGGCTTCTTTCAATCAACATGTTTTTGGAATTCTACTCCATTGTTGCGTGTATCAGTAGCTCTTTTTTTACATTTATTTCTAATTATTTTATAGCTGTTCAAGTATACTTGTCTGCATTTACCCCCCACTACTCCCCACCACCTCCCTCCACTGATTGCTAACCTCCCTTGGTTTTGTCAATGTGTCCTTTATGTAGTTGTTCCTCAGAACACTTGCCCCCATTGTATCCTCCATCATCCCCTCTGGCTATTTTTGGATTGTTCTTAATTTCAATGTCTCTGATTGTATTTTGTTTTTTTTTTCTTTTGTTGATTATGTTCCAGCTAAAGGTGAGATCCTATGGTACTTGTCCCTCGCCACCTGCTTTATTTTGATTAGCATAATGCGCTCCAGTTCTATCCATGCTGTCACAAGGGGTAGGAGCTCCGTCTTTCTCTCTGCTGGATAGTATTCCATTGTGTAAGTGTACCATAGTTTTTTGATCCACTAATTTGCTTATGGGCACCTAGGTTGCTTCCAGCACTTAACTATTGTAACTTGTGCTGCTATGGGCATTGGGGTGCAAAAGTTCTTTTGGATTGGTGTTTCAGGGCTCTTAGGATATAATTCCAGCAGTGGAATTGCTGGCTCAACAGGCAGTTCCATTTTGAGTTTTCTGAGGAAATTCCATACTGTTTTCCATAGGGGCTGAACCAGTCTGCATTCCTACCAACAGTGCACTAGGATTCTCTCTTCTCCACGTCCTCTCCAACACTTGTTTGTTGCTTTGTTTATGATGACCATTCTCGCCAGTGTGAAGTGGTATCTCATCGTGGTTTTAATTTGTCTCTTTGATGGCTAGAGATGCTGAGCATCTTTTCATATGTCTCTGGGCCCTGTGTATGTCCTCCTTGGAGAAGTGACCATTCAAGTCTTTTGCCCATTTATTAATTGATTTTTTTTGTCTTCCTGCAGTGGAGTTGTGGGTGTTCTTCATATATTTTGGAGATCAAACGTTTGTCTGAGGTATCATTGGCAAACATGTTTTCCCATATAGTTGGTTGTCTTTTCATTTTAATGCTGTTTTCTTTAGCCATGCAGAAGCTTTTTAATTTGATGAGGTCCCATTCGTTTATTCTTCCCTTTGCATCCCTTGCTTTAGGGGACATATTCAGTGAAGATGTTGCTGTGTGGAATGTCTGAGGTTTACCTGCTGATTTTTCCTTCTAGGACTTTTATGGTGTCACAACTTATATTTAAGTCTTTTATTCACCTTGAATTTACATTTGTGTATGGTCTAAGTTGGTGATCGAGTTTCATGTTTTTTGCATGTAGCTGTCCAGATCTCCCAAAACCATTTGTGGAAGAGGCTATTTTACTCCATTTTATTTTATTGCACCCTTTGTCGAATATTAATTGACTGTAGAGAGTTGGGTTTATTTCTGGGCTCTTTATGCTGTTCCATTAGTCTGTGTGTCTGTTCTTCTGCCAGTGCCAGGCTGTTTTGATTACAGTGGCCTGTAATATAGTTTGATAACAAATATTGTGATTCCTTCCTACTTTGTTCTTCTTTCTCAAAATTGCTGCAGCCATTTGGGTCATTTTTAGTTCCATGTAAATTTTTGAAGTGTTTGTTCTGTATCTGTGCAATATGTTATAGGTTTTTAATAGAGCTTGCATTGAATTTGTAAATTGCTTTGGGCAACATGGACATTTTGAAGACGATAATTCTTCCAATCCATGAGCATGGTACATGCTTTCATTTGTTTGTGTCTTTCTTAATTTCTTTCTGTATTTTTGTGTGGTGTTCTAGTACAGGTCTTTTATCTCCTTGGTTAGATTTTTTCCTAGGTACTATATTTTTCTTGTTGCTATGTCAAAAGAAATTTTCCCCCTGATTTCTGTTTCAGATATTTCCTTGTTGGTGTACAAAAATACCTCTGATTTTTGAATATTGACTTTGTATCCCGCTGTTTTGCCAACTTCACTGATTAGGTTGAGTAGTTTTTTGGTGGAGTCTATAGGATTTTCTGTGTACAGTATAATGTCAACTGCAAACAATGACAGTTTTGCTTCCTCCTTTCCAATATGGATGACTTTTATTGCTTTTTCTTGCCTGATCGTTCTTCCTAGGACTTGCAATACTTTGTTGAGTGGGAGTGGTAAAAGAGGTCATCCTTGTCTTGTTCCTGATCTTAGCAGGTGAGATTTCAGTTTTTGCCCACTGAATATGATGTTGGCTATAGGTCTCTCATACATGGCCTTTATTATGTTAAAGAATGCTTCCTCTATTTCCACTTTGTTGAGTATTTTTATCATAAATTGGTGTTGTACCTTATCAAAAGCTTTTTCCGTATCTATTGATATGATCATGTGATTTTTGTCTGTTGTTTTTTAATGTGATGTATTGGATTTATTGATTTGCAAATATTGTACCATCCTGCATCCCTGGGATGAATCCCACTTGATTATGGTGTGTGATCTTTTTAATGTATTGGTGGATGCTGTTTTATCCTCAATATTTTTTTGAGGATTCTAGTGTTTATGTTCATCAGTGATATTGGCCTTAAATTTTCTTACTTTCTTATGTCTTTATCTTGTTTTGAGATTATGATGATGCTGGCTTCATAAAAAAGAGTTTGGGATTTGGTGGAATAATCTATGAAGGATACAAGTTAGCTCTTCCTTAAATGCTTTTTAAAATTCTCCTGTGAAGCTGTCTATTCCAGGGCTTTTGTGTGTCAGGAAATTTTTTATTACTGCTTCAGTTTCATCAGGTGTTATTGGTCTTTCTACTTCTTGTTTATTCAGTTTTGGAAGATTATGTTTTTCTAGAAATTTTTCCATTTCTCCTAGCTTTTCAAATTTTGAAAGCCAATCAAACAATGTAATTAAAGAAACAATTATAATAAAGAAAACTAAACTGATGGAAGTGAATACAAAATGTTAATAAAAAAGAAGTAAAAATAATGAAAAATAATAGTAATACAAGTACACGATAACATGCAAATTCTTTGGCATAGTAAAGTGAAATTTATCTCACTATCTCAGTTTTTGGGATTAGCTTTTTGATGCCTCTTTCAGTCTGACTGTGGTTCTTTCACAGTTCCAGTTCTTATTGCCTCAATTGGATAAAAGAAAAAAGAAAGAAGAAAGAAAGAAAGAAAGAAAGAAAGAAAGAAAGAAAGAAAGAAAGAAAGAAAGAAAGAAAGAAAAGCCTCCTGCTCACTTTAAACAGGCCGAGGGAGTTCTTCTGGTCTTCCTGGCTGCAGCAGGCTGAGGGGGGTTGGATTTTGCTTTTCTCTTTTCCTATGGTTTTGTGAGGTTGAGAGCCATTGTCTGGGCCACTTGCTTCACAGTTGCCCAGCCTCCAGCCCAGTTCCTCAGTCTGCTATTGAGCCCTCAATTGCTCTTCTACACCAGGTCGGTGCTTTCAATCCGCCAGTAGTGCTATCCTTGGTGTTCACCAACTAGGGGCCACTCACCACCTTCTTGCTCTTTGCTGTCCTAGACGCTAGGCACTTTCAAAATCTCTTCAGGGTAGTTCAGCTTCCCCACTGAGTTATGTTTTTCTGGGGACTGCTAACTGCCTGAGCCCTGCTGCTCTCTTCTGCACAGGGGGTAGGGAGGGCCTTCTTTTGCCTCTTAGATAGCCAGTCCTACCACATGGGGTGGGACACAGCCGAGGTTTTGGCTGTTGTGGCTGAGAACAGGCAACCAGGGCAGCATGGGCAGCTGCTGCAGGAGAGGTCCCTAAACAGCCAACGAGAGCCCTTTTTTTGGAACAAAATCCTCCTTTTCAAGCATGCTACTCCTAACAAGTGTCTGGCCTCTCACACAGTCCAACTTTCCAATCCGACCAGAGACTGTCCAGGTCAGGGTCCATCACAGCTCAACTCTTCTCCCTTCTTTAGGCATCAACCAACTTTCCAATTTCTCTGTTAATGACCCAGCTGGCATCCACAGTCGCAGTGGGTGAACACCGCCCCTGTGAGTCTCCCACTTTGTCTTTATTCTCCCAAGAGCCTTCAAGCATCCATGTCTATCCTGGTGTTGTTCTATCCTCCCTGTTTGGCAGGGGAGGGAGCTGTTAATTTGGCTCTCTTCCAAGACTCCTATGGCAGGCCCATCAGGGGCCAGGCCTGGGCCTGCAGCAGCCATGGTCCCTGCACTGGTCCCAGGGACCTTACTGTCCCAAAGAAATCTCCTTACAGTATGTTTTTCAGTGTCCTCTACAACTTTGGCCTCCAACCTTCATATATGCTGGGATACCGCTGGCTGTTCACTCTGTTCCTCAGAAGATTGGCTGGGTGTTCCATCTGTACAGAGGAGGGGAGTGTACTCAGCTCCCATCTTCCTCTCTGCCATCTTCCAACTCTGGCCGAGTACCCCAAGTGTTATTTTTTATTTCTGCATTGTACTGCATTTTGTGACTAAATCACAGTTTGTCTATTCAAAGTATTGGATACTATTGAAGGGCATTTGGGTAGCTTCCAGTTTGGGGTTACTACAAATAATGCTAGTATGAATATTTTTGTACATGTCTTTTGGTGACCATATGTACTCATGCCTGTTGGGTATATGCATTGGAATAGAATGGCTGGTTCATAGGGTAGGCATATGTTCAACATTGGCTTTACTAAATACTGACATAAAGTCTTCCATAGTGTTTGCATGAATTCACAACTTATATGTACATTGTGTGCAGGTTTGAATTACTCCACATTCTTGTCAGTACTTGGTGTTTTCCTTTCTTGTATTTCTGTTCTGCATTTTATAGTTTTTCTCAATTTAATATTTAATTTTTTTCATTGGATTTTTACTTTGTAATTGTAGTTTTAATTTCCAAGTGATCTTTCTTGTTCTATTGTATTTTTCCTAGTTATTTGTTTTTGTTTTCTACATTCAAAATCTCAGATTATTCTGAGGATACTAATACAAGATATTTTTGATTGCCCTCTTTTGAGTTTCCTGTTCCTTTATAATCTTTTTCTTCCAGGGCCAACTTTGCTAATTGTATTTCTTGATTATTTCTCTTTCATCCTGTACACCATCCTCAAATGTTTGGCCTTTCTTTGTTTTCTGATTACGTTTAAGATTAAGGCTGACTGGTTACTGTGTGTACATGGATGGGATGTATTGTTTGGCAGCCTTTGTTTCCTTTTAACATGTAGGTTATTAAATTATTTATTGTATTGAATTTACAAAGAAAACAGATAATGCATCCTGTAGAAAGAATAAAAATGTATTCAGGATTTTATTTTTAACTGACAGCAAACAGAAATCCTTTAGTAGCTCTGGCTGGTGAGTTTCAGTGGATTGAGTACTGGCCTCCAAACCTTTAAAGGGTCACCTGTTCAATTCCTGGTCAGGGCACATGGCAGGGTTGCAGGCTAGGTCCCCACTAGGGGGCATGCAAGAAGCAACCGCACATTGATGTTTTTCTCCCTCTCTCCCTCCCTTCCCCCCTCTCAAAATAAATACAACCTTTATTTTTTATAATATATTTTATTAATTATGCTATTAGTTTCCCATTTCCCCCCTTAATTCCCCTCCACCCTACACACCACCTCTCATTCACATTCCCCCCCTTTAGTTCATGCCCATGTGTCATAAGTTCTTTAGTTTCCACATTTCCCACACTACTCTTGCCCCCGTATCTATTCTCTCCCCACCATCTATGCTACTTTTGTACCTTCTCCCCCTCTCTCCTCCTCCCACTCCAGTGTTGCTAACCCACCATGTATTCTTCATTTCTGTGGTTCCACTCCTGATCTAGCTGTCCTCTTAGTTTGCTTTTGTTTTAGGTGTGGTTGTTAATAACTGTGAGTTTGCTGTCCTTTCACTGTTCATACTTTTTATCTTCTTTTGCTTAGATAAGTCTCTTTGACATTTCATCTAGCAAGGGCTTGGTGATGATGAACTCCTTGAACTTGACCTTATCTAAGACACACTTTATCTGCCCTTCCATTCTAAATGGAAGCTTTGCTGGATAGAGCAATCTTGGATGTAGGTCCTTGCATTTCATGACTCGGAATACTTCTTTGCAGCCCCTTCATGTCTGTAAGGTCTCTTTTGAGAAATCAGCTGACAGTCTGATGGGAAGTCCTTTGTATGTTACTGTCTCTTTATCTCTCGCTGCTTCTAGGATTGTCTCCTTCATTTTAATCTTGGCTAATGTAGTTATGATGTGCCTTGGTGTGTTCCTCCTTGCGTTCACTTTCTTTGAGACTTTCTGAGCTTCCTGGATTTCCTGGAAGTCTATTTCCTTTGCCAGATAGGGGAAGTTCTCCTTTATTATTTGTCCAAATAAGTTTTCCACTTGTTTCTCTTCTTCTTCTCCTTCTGGTACCCCTATAATTCGGATGTTGGAATGTTTGAAGATGTCCTGGAGGTTCCTAGGCCTCTCCTCATTTTTTTGAATTCTCATTTCTTCATTCTTTTCTGGTTGGATATTTCGTTCTTCCTTCTGGACCATTCCATTGATTTTAGTCCTAGTTTTCCTTCCATCACTATTGGTTCCCTGTGCATTTTCCTTCATTTCCCTTAGTGTAGCCCTCATTTGTTCATCTAATTTGTGACCAAAATCAACCAGTTCTGTGAGCATCCTAATCACCAGTATTTTGAATTGTTCATCTGACAGGTTGGCTATCTCTTGGTCACTTAAAACTATTGGCTCTAGGGCTTTGAGTTGTTCTGGTGCTCAAGCTGTAATTTTTTGGTCTGGTCCCACCAGTTACATATGATGGGCGGTGCCTTAGGTGTTCACCAGGGTGGGACAACTCCTCCCCCCACCCCCATTGCTGGTTTGTGAGCCTGTATGTAGGGGCACAGTCAGAGAGGTAACAATGATGCTTGCTCCATTCTCTCGGATTTCAGTCCCCGCTGCCGCTTTCCACAAGCAAATTGGGCCTTCTGGTGCTGGTTCCTAGGTGGGTGGGCTTGTGTACATTCTAGGACCCTGTAGGTCTCTCCAACAAACTCTCCTGTAAGGCCAGGAGTCTATTCTGGCACCTATGCCCCCACAAGTGTTTTCAGTTGGTGCTTTTAGACTTTATTTCCCGTTGCTGGGGCTCTGGGTTGCACAGTCTGTTTCATTGCTTGTTTTTGCCTGGTTTATCTGCGCATGAAAGTGTGTCCATGGTTAGCCAGCCACCTTGTGCGTCTCGGTGGGTCTGCTTGTTTCTTCCCCATGCCCAGGGTCTGCTAGCCACCACTTTTGACTGCCAAGACCTCTCTCTGCTGGACACCGACTTCACCCCTGTTACCGGTCTGGATGAGTGGTTGTTGGACTTCCATACAGTTCAATTTTCTGTCTGTTCTGGTTGTATTTTTGTTTCTAAGTCTTTTTTGTCCTTAATTTTGGTTGTGCGAGAAGGCACAGTGTTTCCACCTATGCCTCCATCTTGGCCGGAACTAAATACAATCTTTAAAAAAAGAAATTTTTTAGTAAAATCATGGCAACTTGACAGTATTATGATTAAGTTCAATAAAAGTACATGGAGTACGTAGAAGATCAAATTATACAGCTGCCTCTTTCTATACCTTCTAATTCATTTGGATCCTTAAATGATGGGGAAATCCCTTATCTCATGAGAAACAGTTTCAAAATGAAGTTATAGGTTCTCCTAGTAAAAGTTATTTCATGTCAATTGTTAAAATGGGACTTCTATTTGTGTTTTGGGTGTTTCACCTTAATATCATCCCCAGAATTCCTGTAATTCCACAATTATGATTTTACAGTGTAGAAAAGAATTCAGTTCTAGTCTGCTATTGCTTTAGATGTGTGTGTGTGTGTGTGTGTGTGTGTGTGTGGTGTGTGTGTGTGTGTCTGTGTTACTGAAAACTCAAAGTAGATAAGAATTGCTGAAAGATTTTTCCTGCCATAATTGGATGCAATCTTTTTATTTTCTTTATTCTTGATTGATGTATGGACAGCCTCACTTAAAATTCTTTCTATAGGAACTTGTCTGATTTTAGGACTACCCAATCAAGGATCTGATAAATGGCTGGCCATAGTTACTCAGGGTAACATGTTTGAGTTAAACTGATTGCATGATTGTACTACTTTTTCCTTTGCCACTGTTGGTAGACAAATGACAGAATCCACATTCTAGGTCCTGTATAGAAAGTTGGCTACACAAAAGTCTCATTGGTAGCTTTGCTAGTAGAGCTTCAAAGTGCACCTCTTTGGCCTTCTGTGAATCAGAGTCCTGTAGCTGCTTCTGGAGAATGTTGTATCCCCAAAGCCCACTTAGTCCAAGCTGAAAAAGAGGCTGTGATCTCTGTCATGCCCCTTTTGCTTTTCAATCTGACCCAAAGAATATGAAGCCTAGGGCAAGTCTGAGAGAGATTAATCCTAAGATTCATAAAGCCTTTCCTCATTTAAAAAACAGAAAAAGCCTCAAGTACATTTCAATCATTTCAAAATTGCAGTTAAAAACTTACATTATACAAGGAAATAGCAGCAGAGAATGGCTAATCTTAAACCATCCAACAACAACAACAACAACAACAAAACCCCCTAAAAACAAACAACCTCACCTCAAAATAATGAAAAATAAAAAGTGCCATCCCATCTCTCCCCTTGGTTCTTTTATCCTGAGATTTCACTTAGGACCTGAGGCCTCTGAGAAAATAAAAAAGGCAACGCCACAGGGGGAAACTGCTTCAGAGATGAATTTTGGACAATACAGTGAAAGCTGTAAATAAAAGTTTGAGAAAAAATTGAGAACTCTAGGACGTTTTCTTCTGAGATGGGAAATCTCTGATGTCCAGATCTCCTTTCTAGAGTCAGCCTGAATTCCTCAGTTATGGGATAATAAACACCAGTGAACTGAGTTGAGTGCCAGCCAGGAATTAAAATAAAAACAGGCAAAAGCCAAACAGCCAATAGAAATAACACTGCTGTTAGAATAACAGGAGACACATAGGAAAGGACTGTTTGCAGAACATCTGAGGTTCTGAAGAAATTACTAATCACTGGTTCTGTTTTAATTTCCATCAAAAATCAGACTGAGGTTTCAAGGCTCTTAGAGTTATTAAAGAACAAAAAGAAAATGATGGTGTTTTGAACAGTGAAAAAAATGGTACCTAAATTTGTTGTTTAGACAGCTCATTTGAAGAAGACAGTAGCTTAAAACTCACAGGAAAAAATGTGAACATAGAGAACAAAAACAATAGAGGAAGATGATACAGCCTGGATACAGCATGTTTAATGTCTGTGCTGTACAGAGAAGTAACCCCTTTCCCCTTCTCATCCTTATGCTGGCAGCAGGATGTGCACTAAAATATTAGACTCAGAGTCAGTGAATAAAAGGATGAGCTCATATATCTTTATAGCTCTTTTTTGTTAAAAAAGGAGCAGGCTTTACTTTAAGATGAAGAGGTGAATAGTTTTGGGAGGACCCTCCAAGTGTCATAATATGGAGATATTTTTCTGTGGTTTCAGTACCCACTACAGCTTTCCTAGACCTCTCTAGACAATTTATTTCATTTCTTTTGAGAAGTCTTTTTTTTTTCATTCATGGTTAAACACTGGCTTTCGATCCTTCTTGGAAAGAGTACTGTCCAAATAGAAACCTTCAGTTAATCTCTGTGTTTTAAGTCCTATTTCTTACTCTTTTCCTCTGTTGTTCCTGCTATCTCTGAGTTGGGAGACTGTCTAGGCTACTTTTGTTCTCTCTTTAGCTGAAGTCTCCTTTGGAGGTATTCTAGGCCACAGGTTTCAGCAGTTTTGATGTGATGGCTTCCAAATTGTGGTGAAACTTGTTTTATTTATTTATTTGTTCCCCTTTAGAGGGGAAGGGGAGAGGGAGAGAAACATCAATGTATGGTTGCCTTTTGTGCGTCCCTTGCTGAGAGTTGGCCTGCAGGGAACTGGCCTGCAACCCAGGCATGTGCCCTGACTGGGAATCAAACCACGATCCTCTGGTTCGCAGGCCTGTGCTCAATCCACTGAGCTACACCAGCCAGGGCCAAATTGTGGTGAAATTTTAAAACACTACAGATCCCCTCCCACTTTTTTTAAGATAAAATTCACATAATATAAAGTAACCATTTTAAAGTGAACAATTTAATGTCATTTAGTACATTTACATTTATTTAGTTGCAAGACATATTCAGACCCCAAAGGAAACCCCGTCAACATTAAGCAGTTGCTCCCCAGCCCCTCTCCCCAAAACCCGTGGCAACCACCAATCTGTTCTGTCTCTATAGATTTGCCTACTCTGAATATTTTATATAAAAGGAATCATAAAATATGTGATGTTTGTGTTTGACTTTTTCAATTAGCATGATGCTTTCAATAGTCAGCATGTTGTAGCATGTGTCAGTACTTAATTCTTTTTATGGCTGGATAATATTCCAGTGTATATATAAATATATATCACACTTTGTTTATCTATTTGTCTGTTGTTGGACATTTTGGCCAGTTTGATTATTGGCTACTGACAATAGTGCTGCTATGAACATGCCTGTACATACATTTGTTTGAATGAATATCTTTTTAAAATTCTTCTGGGTACATATCTAAGAGCAGAACTACTGAGTCATATGGTAATTCAATTTTGAAGTTTTTGAGGAACTGAAGAAAAACTGTTTACCACAGTGGCTGAGTCATTTTACATTTCCATTAGCAATGTATGAGGCCTCCAGCTTCTCCACATCTTCACCAACACGTTCCGTTTACAATGTTGTTTGATAACAGTCATTTTAGTGGGTCTGAAGTACTACTTCACAGTGGTTTTGATTTGCATTTCCCTAGTAACCAATGAATATGAACATCTTCTCCCTTTCATTCTTACTGTTATGTATGATTTTTGTTTGTTCATGATTATTTCAAAGGAAAAGTGATGAAAACAGATACATGCCACCAAAACCCTCTTCAATAAAGGCCTTCTTGCCCCTGTTGCTGAGAGGGCTCCTCTTTAGGGCTTTCTGCCCCTTTAGAATTTACCTCACCTGCAGAGAGCCAACTTCCCCAAGATCAGATCCCTCCTAGTGTAGCCACATTTAATGACTTATCAAGGTGGTATATAAATATCTGGCCATCTCAGCCTAACTTGAGACAACTCTGAAGGGCTCTTTCATCTCTAGACTGCCCGGTGGGAGTTAGCCAAGGCCTGTATCACAGCTAGTCCAATCAATCTGTCTAGTCTTGTTCCCTTTCCATCTTTTTCATGGATGTTTCTCCAAAAAGGACTGCCTAATAAACCATCCCCTGTACACTTAACTCTGCTTTAGTGTCAGCCTTCTGATGAACCCAATTCATAACAGACAATAAATGCAAATGTCTGATTCATTGACTTGGGCTGGAAGTGGAAGTAATCATTATTTCTTTAATTTTCTGGAAATGTAGCTCTAGGAAGGAAGGTGGCAGAGGAGTAAATGGAAGTCACACTGACCCTCTTCCAGGACCAATCTGGAATCACAACTCAATTGTAGAGAAACCACCCAGAACAAACAACTGAGCAATAGCCAGAGAAAAGCATATGACTTTGGACCTACAGAACCAGCTTCAGCATAACCAGTATGGTAAGGAGTGCAGTGGAGACTAAAGAGGGCTGGCTGGGTGCCCACAGGTGGCAGCACCAGCAGGATGATTAAGCAGTTGTTTGGATCCCCCAAAGAAGATTGGAGTCTAAACCCTAAGCTAGGATTCCCAGCCCAGAACACCAGAGCCCCCAAAATACACAGATAACAACCAGTGGAAAGAGCAGCAGGGTTGCTCCCTGCCAGAGACAGTGGGTTGGAATTTCAAGGGCCATTTAAAGGGCCAACACACAAATTTTCATTTGAAGCCACTTACTTGGGGTTCAGACAAAGGTAGGGGCAGTGTAATCTAGAGATGCTTGAGGAGGGACTGGGTACAGAGGTTTGGGAAGAAAACTGAGAGAGTAGCCCCTGGGATCCCAGTGCTGAGTCATCCCCCAGACTGCAGCAACCTTTGTGCTCAGGCAGACCACTCCCTTCTGAATGTCAGTAGCCTTAGGGAAGCAATAGCTCCGGCCCCAGAAAGGTCTCTGCCCTGGCCCTTTGGTGCTTAAGCCTGACTGCTGAGTCCTAGTGACCAGATGAACAACTGAAGGTGACATCCAGAGACAGTAGATCACTGGCAAAGGTGGACTAGAGAGACTTGAGGAGAGACTGGAGACATAGGTTTGGGGGAAAGAACTGAGAAAGTAGTCACTGGGATCCAGTGCTGAGCCAACCCATATATTCAGCAACCACCCTGCTCAGGCAGACCACTCCCCTCCAAGTAGCAGCTACCTGAGGGGAAAAGATAGCCCCCACCACAGGAGGGCTTTGGCCCCACGCTACCATGCTTAAATGTGATTGCTGAGTGTAGAGGGACCATTTTAACAATTGAAGGAGACAGACAGTGACAGCAGATCACTGGAAGTATCAAACAGGCTGCCTGAAGTCAGATGGAGTCAACATCTGACATCACCAGAGGCAGATGCAGAGAGAAAAGAACAGTGGTAAGTACAAGAGGCTACCTATACGAAAGCCACTGTGGTCTTCTTCATTATTTGATATTTTCTTTCCTGCATAGCTGCATAGCATTCGTTTCTTGTCCAGCAACTTTGTATACAATGTCCCTAGATTTTATACCATAGTGTATTTCAGTTGACATAGTTTGTCCCTCCCATCTCTTAACCCATCTTACCTTCCTATTTCCTCACAACATTCTCATTTCAGATTTGGTTTCTAGCTACAACATTCCACACTCTTACTATTTCTCCCCTGTCCAGACACTCAAAATGACTTCTTTTGTCAGAGGGTCATTTCACATCCTTTGGCCCAGCTACTAAAATGCCCATGTTCTCTCTACACCTGTAACAAAATTTGCTAGTTGTTTGTGAATAATGTAGTTGTTGTTGCATTGTTTTTTCAAGATGATCTTGAGGACTTCACTAATTCTGTATTTCAAATAATAAACTTTACCGGACCCTTCTCCTACTCTTTTTCTTTTTTTGACACAAATTTTAATTATGCCATCTTAGCCTATGTTTTCTTTCTTTTTCTTTTTTTGTCTTTCTTCTATTTCTCTGTCATCCTGCCCTTTTACTTTTCTTTTTTCACTTTCTTTTTTTAAATTTAATTATTGTTCAAGTACAGTTTTCTGTCCTCCACTCCCATCCCAGCCCACCTCCCTGTGCTCCCCACCTCCCTCCCATTTCCACCCCCTTAGTTGTTCTCCATGTGCCCTTTATACTAGTTTCTGTGAATCCTTCCCCTTTTCCCCTGAAACCCTTTTACTTTTCTTTATTCTCCTTTTTTTATATTATAAAATTTAATGCTCCCTCAGTTTAGTTTTTGTCCTTTACTCTTAGTATTCCCTCTCCCTCTATCATTATAAAATCACTTCCCATTCCTCTAAACATCTCTTAGACTTTTCTTTGTTTCTTTTTTCCCTCTTATTCCCATATCACCTATGTTAATTTTAGGTCATTTGTTGTTGATAGTGCTCTGGTGGATCATTCTCTCCAATTTGGCTCCAATATTTTTGTTAATTATTTGATATTTTCCTTTCTTTTTCTTTCTCTCTCACTTTATTTTTATACTCTTTTAATTTCTGTTTAAACCTAATATTATATACTTCCCTTCTCATACTTCATTCCACACTCTTCATTCCCTTTCTTTTGCATGAGGTAAACTTTGCCTTCTTTCCTTCCATTGCTTCAAATCCCAACTCTTATTAGTGCTCCTCCCTCTACCCTCTCAAAATCATTTCTGTTTCAGTAGGTCATCTCATATCTACTCTCTTTTCTTATAATAGTCTTACTCTCTTTACACCCTTATTAATACTGGTTTGTTTGCTATTGATAGTGGGATTATGGGGCAACTATATTTGCAGGTATGGGTTTGTTTCTCGGACTCTCTGGTTTTGTTCGGGAAGTGCCTGTACAATAGAATGCTCAGTCAACCAGCAGCATGGAAGGTCCCATGAAAGAACAATGCAACAACAATCAGAACCCAATTACAACTGAAAAACTAGCATAAAAGGCATAAAGGACATCCCAAGAACATCAAGTTCAGTGATCAAGGAGACTACACCACTGTACCTCACAGGCTTCCCACCATAGAAGTTCACAACACAAAGTGAGAAGGTGAAAACAGATCAATTTAAGAAACAGAAGCATCAAGAAGAATCCCACAAACATGGGAAGACAAAAACAAAAAACAAAAAAAACCAACCCCCAATCTAAAGAAAAGGAGGAATTGTCAAAAAGAGAGCTAAATGAGATAGAGGCAAGTAAACTATCAGATATTAAATTCAAAACATTGGTTATAAGGCAACTAAATGAAATCAGTATGAACTACCAAAAGCTACAGGGAAACTATGAGGAACTTACTGCAAACTATATCAGCATTAAAAAGGGCATAGAAACAATCAACAATGGCCAAGGTAAATAAAAAATACAATTGCTAAATTAAAGAACACAGCAGAAGGAATCAAAAGAAGGCTTGATGAAGCAAAGGATTGAATCAGTGAGCTGGAGAACAAAGTAGGAAAAAAGCTCCCAATAAGAGCAAGAAAACCAAAAAAGACTGAAAAAGAATGAAGAGGGGTTAAGGGAAATGCAGAAAAACATGAACAGCAGTAATATTCATATAATAGGAATGCCAGAAGGAGACACAGAAGGACACTTCATAATACTCAAGGGAAGAATCCGTCAAAAAGACATAAACATTATAAACATATATGCATCCAAAATAGGAGCACCCAAATACATAATGAAAAATTTGTAGGACATCAAGAAAGATACAGAGAGCAACACACTTACACTAGGGGATTTTAACATGACATTGTCAAAAATGGATAGATCTTTTAAACAAAATATCAATAAGGATATTGCAGCATTGAACAATGCCATAGATCAAATGGACTTACTTTGATATAAATAGAGACTTTCATCCGAAAGAAACAAAATATACATTTTCAAAGATAGACCACATGATAGGACACAAAACAAGCCTGAACAATTCGAAAAAATTGAAATCATACCAAGCATTTTCTCAGACAACAAGGAACAGAAACTAGAAACCCACCACATGGAAAAAAACCCAAAACACTCAAAATCATGGAGATTGAATAGCATGCTATTAAACAATGAATGGGTAAAGAATGAAAGTAGGGAAGAAATCAAATGAAAAAAAGTTTCTGGAAACAAATGAAAATGAACTCATAACAACCCAAAATTTATGGGACACAGCAACTGCAGTCCTGAGAGGGAAGTTCATAGCAATACAAGCCTATCTAAAAAAGATAGAAACATTTCAAACAAACAACCTAACCCTATGCCTACAAGAACTCGAGAAACAAGAACAAAGACAGCCCACAGCAAGTAGAAGGAAGGAAATAACCAAGATCAGAGCAGAATTAAATGACATAGAGACTAAAAGCACAATTGTAAGGATCAATGAATCCAGGTGTTGGTTTTTTGAAAAGATCAATAAAATTGACAAACCTTTAAGTAGGCTCATCAAGAAAAGAAGAGAGAGGACCCAAGTAAACAAAATCAGAAATGAAAGAGGAGAAATTACAACTGACACCACAGAAATAGAAGGGATTGTAAGAAATTACTATGAAGAACTGCATGCCAAGAAATTTGAAAACCTAGGTGAAATGGACAAATTTCTAGAAAAATATAATCTTCCAAAACTCAATGAAGAAGAAGCAGAAATACTGAACAGACCAATAACACCAGATGAAATTGAAGCAGTAATCAAAAAACTCCCATCACACAAAAGCCCTGGACCAGATGGTTTCACAGGAGAATTATACAAAGCATTTTTGGAAGAGCTAACCCCTATTTTTTGCAGACTATTCCAAAACATCCAAAAGGATGGAAGACTCCCAAACTTATTTCATGAATCCAGCATCATCCTAATCCCAAAACTAGATAAAGACATAACAAAGAAAGAAAACTTCAGGCCAATATCACTGATGAACATAGATGCTAAAATACTCAACAAACTATTGGCAAATCACATCCAACATACATTGAAAAAATCATACACCATGACCAGGTGGGATTCATCCCAGGGATGCAAGGATGGTTCAATATTTGTAAATCAGTAAGTGTAATATATCACATAAACAAAAGCAAAGACAAAAATCACATGATTACATCAATAGATGAAGAAAAATATTTGATGAGGAACAGCACCCATTTATGGTAAAAAAACACTCAGCAAAGTGGGAATAGAGGGAGCATTCCTCAACATAATAAAGGAGAGACCATATATGAGAGACCTACAGCCAACATCATACTCAATGGGCAAAAACTGAAATCTCTCCCACTAAGATCAGGAACAAGACAAGGCTGTCTGCTTTCACCACTTCTATTCAATATAGTACTGGAAGCCCTATCCACAGTGATTAGAGAAGAAAAAGAAATAAAAGGCATCCAAATCAGAAAGGAGGGAAAATTGTTATTGTTTGCAGATGGCATGATAGTGTACATAGAAAACCCTACAGACTACACCCAAAAACTACTTGATGTAATACATGAATTTGGCAAAACAGCAGGATACAAAGTCAATATCCAGAAATCAAAGGTATTTTTGTATACCAACAATGAAATATCAGAAACAGAAATAAAGAAAAATAATGCCATTTGATATAGCAACAAGAAAAATAAAATAATTCAGAATAAACCTAACCAAGGAGGTAAAAGACCTGTACTCAGAAAACTATACACCACTGAAGAATGAAATTAAGGAAGACACAAATAAATGGAAACATATACCATGTTCATGGACTGGAAGAATTAATTGCATCAAAACGTCTATACTACCCAAAGCAATTTATAGATTCAATGCAACTCCTATTGAAATACGAATGACATATTTCACATATAGAGAACAAAGACTTGAAAAATTTATATGGAACCATAAATGACCCTGAAAAGCTGCAGCAATTTTGAAAAAAATAACAAAGTAGGTGGGATCACCACACCTGACATCACAATATATTACAGCCCTGGCTGGTGTGGCTCAGTGGATTGAGTGCGGGCGTGTGAACCACACGATCGCTGTTCGATTCCCAGTCAGGGCACATGCCTGGGTTGCAGGCCAGTCCTCAGCGGGGAACTCACGAGAGGCAACCATACATTGATGTTTCTCTCCTTCTCTCCTTCCCTTCCCCTCTAAAAATAAATAAATAAAATCTTAAAAAAAAAAAAGGAAAGCAGTTTTAAGTGAAGCTGACAGACCACCCTGTACTTGACCAACTCGACAACTCAGTCTAGTCAAACTGTTGAGTCTCAGGAGGTGGCAATACAGATAGGCTTCTCAAATAAGGCCTATACAGTGTAAACAACTACCTAGGTAATGAGGTCATAGGTATACACCTTATGAAAACAGGAAGAACATGCAGGTTAATTAACATAACAACCCACAAATCAGTCTCTGGGTGCATGAGGCTGCCTCTTGAGGAGATATTCAGTTGCAAGGCCTTTCCTGGAATGATATCAAATAGTGACAATGTGACAAATTCTTCCTGCTCATAAATTGAACATCGTTGATGTCACAAACCCAGTTCAACTTCTAAGTGAATACAAAACTTTGAAGACAGTTATCTATATTGGGGTATAAAGTCTACCACTGAGCATTGTGATTTTCCTTGAAACATGATTTTTCTCCGTAAGATCACCCTCATTGTCACTAAAGGGACTGCATTAAGTGCAGTTTTACTTTTTGCCCACTCATTTGCAAAAACACAACAAGAGTAACAATTGATCACATAGGCTCTTTGAATCTGTTTTGCTGAAACTCATGCAAGGAACCTTTAGATTGAGCTTTAATCAACCCTTCAGGGCACAGAGGCCAAGTCAAACAACTTCCAGGAAAATATAGATTTTCCTGTAGTCACACAACTGCCAGGAAAATATAGATTTTCTTGTAGTACATATATTTCTCAAGTCCTTGAGGTTCCCAAAGGTTCTTAAAGTTCCTCCTTGCCGTATTTCAGGAAAGAAATCTTTGTTCCTTCCCTGGAAAGACTGCAATGAACCACATGACCAACAAAACCACCATTGGAGACTGGTTTTATACAAAGAAACTTTATGTGATCTTCAGAATATCAAATTCTGGAGGGCTCAGATAGGGAAAAAAATATAAAGTGTGAAGAAAAATCCTTGTCCTTCCAATATCCATCAAGATTGCATTTCCATGCCTTACACCTTTCACCTTTGATGTTCTACTTGATGTGAAGTTTTAAATCTCCCTGGGAAACTTCATTTTCTTTCTGAAACCAAAGCAAAGTCCAAAGCAAAGACAGAGTTCCAAAAGAAGGGGGTACTAGGACCAGTCTTAGAATCTTGTCTCATAACCTTCGGTCACACTAACTGATCACATAGACAGCGTTGCGTAGGTCCCAAATGGCCCAAAGCCCCAATGGTAGAGGCATTCCCTCACCTACCAGTATGCCCACTGGTCTTCTGGCAGAGGCATGACTTCTTATCCCCAGATGGTACGCCCACCAGCATTCAGTGGTACAAAGCCTCAATGGTAGAGGTACTCTCGCCTACCAGCGCGTTCACTGGTCTCTTGGCAGAGACATGACTTCTCACCACAGACTTGCCTCTGCTGACCTCTACTAGGTCCCAATGGCCAAACAGTAGAGACAGAAAATTCCCAATTTACACAAAACAACAGAGTTTAAACAAAGTCTCTGTAAGATCAGAAAGTGAGAAACAAATCAAGCAAAGTATAATTGCACCTAAGAGCCGAGGTTTCCTTTCAGGTTTAAAAGTTTCAGAACATACTATATCCTCTACCACTTTCTACACACCTGCAACTTTTACAAACCTTCTATACACTTTTACTTGTTCAGAAATAACTGTAACTCACTTTCAATTCTTGTTTTTTATTCTCAGTGGGAAAGACCATACTCTCAGTATCTGGCAATTAAGTGTCCTTAGATTTGCAAGCACATAAATAAAGTAAAAGGAACATTGTTACTTTGCATTGGGAGTCACTGTCCTTTTCCAAAAAGAAAAATTTCAAATCTCCTTCTGGA
Organism: Sturnira hondurensis; assembly: GCF_014824575.4. NCBI lineage: Eukaryota > Metazoa > Chordata > Mammalia > Chiroptera > Phyllostomidae > Sturnira > Sturnira hondurensis. The sequence continues at coordinate 639,333 of NW_028083231.1, forward strand.
GTGCAGGTCCAGCTTTCCCTTTCAGCATCAATCACAGCAGCAGGATTCAAGTCTTCCTCAAGCAGTGCCTGTTTTATCTGTGTGTGGTGGATCTAGGGCTTGATTCCCATCAGCTTTAGGGAGGTGTACATTGTCAACAGGACATCATAGGGACCGGTCCAGTGTTTGGCTAGCTTCTTTTTGGAACCTTGAGTCAGGAGAACAGCCAGAGGCTCCTCTTTCCAGGGGGAATCCAGTCAGGCTCCAGTGTAAATAGCCACCCATGCTGGAACTTGAAGAAACACCAAAGCAAGTGCAGCAGCAGTGGCAGCAGGCCACAGGCCATAACCATGTCCTGGCTATCATTTGAGGAAGCATGCCTCTTATTGACAGGCACCTTGCTCTTCTGCTTCCTGGCTGTGTGAACTTGGTCAAGTGATTCAGCCTCCTTAAGTTTAATTTCTGGATTTGTAAAATGGGAATGATAGCAGCATCTAGTTCCTATTATTGCTGTGAGGAGAAAATTAGCATTTTGCCTGGGTCATAAGGATACTCAATAACAATACTAATATTTATGCATTTATTCGTGCAAAAAGATCTTCAATCCACTTGGAACTGTGTTAGGTTATTTAATGGGGGAGTTGGGGTGAGTCAGAAGGAGGATGGGGACTGTGATATCCTTTCCCAGACTTCAGTCCCAGGCAGACAGTAAATGTTTTCTGTTAGGAAGTTATTACCTTCACTTCTCCCATCTCATGTCACCGGCCAGCTACACCGGGGCTCTGTGATCCGGTCCTCTAACACTGTCAAACATGATTGGGACAATGGTTGCTTCCTCTGCCTAGATCACCCTTCTTTCAGACACCCACATAGCTTGTTTTCTCACCTCCTTGGAGATTTTGTTCAAGTGTCACTTTAATGGCCACTTCCACAAAAGGTAACAAGCAGCAACTCCCCTCCAGACCATTCATGTTCACTACCACTCTGTGTTTTTTTTTGTTTTGGTTATTTATTCTCTGCAAACTCTACAAGGTCAGGGACTTAAAACTTGCAAGCCCCCTATAGTGTTTGGTGTACATATCTGTGGTACTTAGTGTTTGTTGAACAAATGCATGGGAAAGGGGTTAATGAAGCCTGGTTCTTAAAGAGTGAGCTCAGGGCGAAGGACATTTGGCGTGATCTGTAAGGAAAAGTTACTTTCATAGAAAGAATAAAGGGCCTCAAGGTGAGAAGCATAACTCGAGCTAAGTTAAAGAGGCAGGACACTGCTGGTTAAGAACAGTGGTTGCATCTCAAAACTTTGGAAACACCTGGAAAGACTCCCGGCAGCAGGCCTGCAAAGAGGATAGATAGCTTACAAGGGTCTCGGTCTCTCTCTCTCGGTCTCACGGTCTCTCTCTCTCTCTCTCTCTCTCTCTCTCTCTCTCTCTCTCTCTGTCTGTCTCTCTCGTCACCAGGCCCCGCCTCCTAGAATTGGGGCGGGGACGAAATGCGCAGGCGCAGTTGCACTCTGGCGGCACCCAGGCCTGTGGGTCCGGAGACCCTGTCTGGCAGTTTGAGTCGGCGGCAGCAGTAGCCGAGGCTGAGGTTCTACCCTTTCACTGCGGCCTGTCACCATTGCCCTGGAGCGGCTGCACGGAGGCAGAAATGCTGCTGCTGGACCCGGGCCTGCTCTGGCTAAGCCTGGTCCTGGGCTCCTGCGTTTTGGCGCAGGGCAACAATACCAAAGGTGATGCCTGTGCCTGTCCCTGTCCTGATTGTAGGACCCCCTTTTCCCCTCCCAGATCCCTTCCATTCTTCCCTCACTACCTCCATCCTTTCCTCCCTAGCTTCCTTCCTCATATTGTTCCTTTTTCATTTCTCCCACCAGTTCATCCTTACACCCATCCTTTCATCCCTCCCACCCACTGTATTTTCTTCCTTCCATCCACATTTCTGTCCCTCCCTAAATCCATCTTTCCTTTCCTCTGTACTTCCCTCCCTCTTTCTCTCTTGATCCCTTCCTCTTTCCCTCCCTCATTCAGGCCCGAGGCTATGGCTAAAGCCTCACCCTGCCACCTAAGACTGGGGCTTCTTCTGTTTACCCTCTCCCACCATCCCTGGCTTGGTTAGCTGGGTTGTCAGGGTGGAGGGTACAGCCTTGGCTCTTTCAGTACTCTAGCATCTACCGTGAGTGGAAGGTTCAGTGTCAGTGCAGGTCATCTCATTGAAGCCCCACCCTCCCATGCAGATACTCTGAATGTCCTTCTAATAATTGTGGATGACCTGCGCCTCTCCCTGGGCTGTTATGGGGACAAGCTCATAAAGTCCCCGAACATCGACCAACTGGCATCCCACAGTCTCCTCTTCCAGAATGCCTTTGCCCAGGTATGTCTGGAGTCCTTAGGTGTGGATGTGTGTCCTGTATGCTGAGGGGTGGGGGCTTGCCTCAGCAGTTGTTAGATGGCACTGATTGTGCTGAGCATCTCTATCAGAGAGAAGTGTCATCTGGAAAATGACATTGATATAACCTGGTTGTCCACTGACAAGGAAGACTGTGTTTTCAAGGGGTCCTCTCCTTAGGATGGTCCTGACCAGCTTCATTCTCCGAAGAATAGGTTGCCTGGGGCTGAGCAGGAAGGAGTACTGCAGAATGTCACCCTCAGACCTGCCAACTATCCTTGATAGTTGCCATGGCATCACTTCTTCCTGAACCCCTTCACGGGGCCACAGCCAGGACCATTACCCACTCTGTGCACCTGTGAGGGACAACCGTGTAGAAGGAGGACAAAATCATCTGCTGGTTTGAGGGGCTGAGTTCTTCCTCCCTCTTTCCTGGGAGACATTTTTGGTGACTGGGTAAGACCCAAATCCCGCTGTTTGGCTTTCAGATCTGCATGATTCAGCCAAGCTGTTTGCTAAGGACTCTGGAGGTTCTCTGATTACCATTTAGCTCCCAGACTATTTTTCTCTGATAGTGTTTCCCTCTGCTTCTTCTCCCTAACAGCAAGCAGTGTGTGCCCCAAGCCGAGTGTCGTTCCTCACCGGGAGGAGACCTGACACCACACGCCTATATGACTTCAATTCCTACTGGAGAGTACAGGCTGGAAACTTCTCCACCATCCCCCAGTACTTCAAGGAGAATGGCTATGTGACCATGTCGGTTGGAAAAGTCTTTCACCCTGGTACTGCTTGCTGTCCAAAGTCTGAGTTCTTTTTGTTTCATGCCCAAGCACAGGGGATCCTGTACTGGGGTTGGGGCTACCTCTGGAGAGGCTCTTGGGACTGGGTAGACACCTTATTATTCATTGCTTACTTTTTGCAAAGTCTTAACTTCTCAACCTGGCTTCATGTTCTCACCCAAAGTAAAAAGGGATAGAAGGAGTTTTTCTTACATTCAGAAGTTAGCCCTGGTACTGTTTGGTTCTGTCAGCTCATGGTGTAGAAGGGAGTGAACTGGGTGGGGAGGTGACAGTGTTGGGTGAGGTTCTAGCTCTATGCCTTTGTTCCCCAGGGTCCCTGTTAGTAAAGTTGGGAGTTTAAGGGTTACAATATCTGAGGATGTCCCATTTGGCCAGCTGTTGTTGCTGTCTTTCCCAAGAAAGGTGTTGCTGCTTAAGGTCTGTGAATTAGGTCAGTAAGAGCAGTGTAAGCTGGTATCCAGGACCTATAGGGTGTCAGGGGCTGTCAGTTTTGACTTTCAACATCCCCTGATGAACTGACTTTCTTTAATGCCAAAGTGAGAATGCTGAAGCACAGACTAACTCTGAGCCTTCTTTTTAACTTACAGAAGAATTGCATGATTACTTGACAAAAAGTTGGTAAAAAGGGAAAGTATAAACTAAATGTAAATCACTTGTAATCACAGCACCCTGCTGGGAGCTGTATTCGATGTCCACTATCTTCTGGGCACACTATTATTCTTATTGGAGATATTTCTGTACATATAATTTTGTGTTGTGATTTTTTTAAACAAAATTTTCCCCTTTAGTTACTCTTAATTGCAAAGTTTATTTTTTAAATGACAGTACAGAAGTCTAATATATACATGTACTGTACTTTAGTCCAAGTTGTTCTCAGGTCTTTGCTGTCTGTCACGCATTCAGCTGGGAAGAATATCTCTGGGGGCAGAGTGAACTGTTGATGGTAGTGCCACCAAGAATTTGGGCTCCTGGCTTCCAGTCCCAGCTCTGCCACTTCTTAGCTGTATAGTTGACCTTGAGCAAATAATTTACCCTCTGAGTCTCAGATTCCTTCTCTGGGAAGCTGGGATTGTAGCTGCCTTGATTACCTTCCAGCGGAGCACCTCAATGCTGGTAGTCCAAGAGTGTGAAAGTACATTGAAAACTCAAGCTCTGTATGGACCACATTGCTTATCATTAGGGGCTATAATTTGAACATTTTCAGTAGCTTTCTTTTTTCTCATTGCTTACATTGGCAGGACCAGCAGCCTTCTTATGGAACCCAGCTGACCAGTCTAGGTTGAAAGTAACTTATGGTTGGCCCAAAAGTGGTTGGGCTCACTTTTGAAGGTGAATCTGTCAAAAATCATGTTGTATAACCAAAAGCCCACCATTAAGAAAACTTTCTGTAATTAGTACTCATATTATAATAACCCCTGTCTCAGTGTAGCTGGAGGAAAAAGACAGTTTTGGGGAGAGAAAGAAATCCAGCAGGAGGGTGATCATGTTTCAAGAAGGTAAGCCAGACAAGGCCTGAATGGTATTGTTTGGCCTCCCATTGGATGGTTAGATTTTGGGATCAGGCTATAAGCACTGTGTGTTAGCCATAGAACAAAAACTTTGCCTGTAGTCCTTGTGGAAACATATTTTTCAATTGGGTCCTTTTTCTGTCAGGACAGAACCTGTCCAGGATGACAGCAGCTACCATTGATTGAATGTTAGGTATGTGCCACTTATTGTGCTGGCTTCTCCTTTAATCCTTTCAACACAATGCAAGGTAGATTTTTATCATAGTCATTATTTCCTGAGGAGGAAATTGAGGCTCACAGAGGTGAAGTGTCTTGCCCAAGACTACACAAATACTAAGGGGCAGTGCTGGGATTTGAATCCAAGTATGTCAGTGGCCTGTGCGGTATCCACTGGGCTTACTGTGCTGACGAGTCTTCCATCCACTGTCCCCCAGTGTGTCACTGCTGGTAATGCTCTTTCTCCCCTGACTGTTCTGACTGTACAACACTCTGCTCCTCCTGGCTTATCCCATAGGTAGAACTTCCCTTCAGACCCCTTACAAGCCTTGCTTACTCATTGCCAACCATCACTGGACCCACATCACCTCTGTGCCTTGGGCCTCCCACACTTAACACAGCACCTTTGCTCTCTATATAGCTGGCAGCCCCTCCTTGGTTTCACACATTATTATTTCGTCTTCCCAAATTGGATGTTAACTACTGAGCTTAGGAGTGGGTTTGTGCTTCATGAATGAGCACTGAACCTGGAGTTCTAAGGCATGGATTGAAGTCCACGCTCATTCAGCTGATATCTGGTTGGCACTGGGTAGAGCCCCAACCATCTCTGACCCTCCCCCTCCCCAGTTACCCATGATGGTGCCGATGCCTCTGCTATCTCCTTCTTAGGGCTGGTGAGAGGCTCCAGCAAGGGCTCTGCATGTCTGTGTTGCTCTAGCAGGCTGGCTGATCTCAGTCACTCACCCTTTTAGGTTTCTTCCTCAGAGCCTATCATGAACTGCTAGGGCTTAAAAGAGTGGGAGGTCAGATGCTTAATACTAAAATAGAAACCTAGAGAGAGTTGGCTTTAAAGGGGCTTCTTATCATATGGCCTAAGCTCTTGATTTTATAGATAAAATAACTGAGACCCAAAGAGGGGAGATGATTCTTCCCCAATTGTTTACAAAGTTTTAACTTTGGGTGGGGAGGGCATTGAAAGATGGTCCATAGTTTATTTAATGACTTTCTTCTTTTCCCCCTCAAGGAATATCTTCTAATCATAGTGATGATTCTCCATATAGCTGGTCTGTTCCACCTTATCATCCCTCCTCTGAAAAGTATGAAAATACTAAGGTAAGGATGTGGAAGGGATACAGTTCTCAAAAGGAACCCCTTTTCCCCTGTATAGTAATTTAAGTCGAACTATCATGTATACTATACCTTCTTCCAAGCCAGTTATCCATTGAGGTTTGTGGGTTTTTTTGGTGATCAGGACTTGGCAGACAAGTGTTGTGATCTTTGGCATTAGGTCCAATGGAAAGGTGACTTTGTTTTAGAACCTGGTGGGCATGTCTTGTTCTAGAACCTTATGTTCAAGTGTCTAAAACTCATTTAATAGTTCCTTAGTGCTCATTCTGGATAAGACTCGGTGATGAGGGTTGTAGGAGAATGCAGAGACATGGAAATGAGAAGAGAGACCTGTGCTCCAGGAACGTCAACCAAGGTCCTAAGAAAGGCATACCATCTGTCTGTCTGTGTCAGGCCTAATGGCTATGTTCAGGTGCTTTGTTAGGGGTTTTACAATTTTAGGGCAATATAGAACAAAAAGGAATATACAAAGAAACTTAAACTTAATCTTGGCATCCCCAGTGTTTAAATGAAACTAAAGCCCATAATTTAAGAAATTCAGAAGACCAGCTGCAGGAATGAGAAATGACATGCTCCTTACAGGTTTTTAGAGATATTATGTGGAGAAGGCTATAGACTTGTGGGGGATGGTGTGGTGCAGAGGAGTATTATAAATTCTTGATAACTTTCTATTGCAAAATACAGTGAAAGCTAAGGACTCTGACATTTGACTTGTGCCTTGGATATTAATAGAATGAGATTAGAAGACCCCATCTCAATCCCTCTATTCCCATCTTGCTACTTTTTAGTGACTTCTCAAATGCCAGACCACTGTTTCCCACCCTGCACATTTGTTCTCAAAATGGTGGATCTGACTACAAAATCCCCCGTGAATGCTGTGGGTCATGTAGAGGGGCGTAGGTACTGAGAGTCAGGTGCTGGGCTGTCCATTCCTGGGGCAGGGTGAACAAAGTAGCCTGTGGAAGGACATCATTCCTTGAGATGGAGCAGTAGTTGCTACTTCCTCTGGGTCTTTGTGAGGTAGAAATCATAGTCAAAACTGACTTTGGCCTTTGGCCACCATGGCCACTTTGGGAAATAAAGCAGTAGATTCCATTCTGTGCATGATGTAGTTGAAAATTTTGGATTTTCATGGACTGTCACCTTATCTAGTTGACTGAGACCCTGTCATTTACAATCCTTAATCTTTCTTTGAAATTGAAGACAGATTTTTCCTTTTGTTAAAAATTTTTTAGATATAATTTATATACCATAAAAAATCACACGTTAGAGTGTACAATTCAATGATTTTTAGTATAATCATAGAGTTGTGCAACCATTATTAGAATCAATTTAAGACCATTTTCATTATCCTCCAAAATAGCCTTGTATCCATTATTATTCACTCCCAATTTCCTCTCAACCCCCAGCCTGTGGTAACAACTGATCTGCTTTCTTTCTCTTTGGATTTTCCTATTCTGGATATTTTGTATAAATGGAATCATATAGTATATGGCCTTTTGTGTCTGGCTTCTTTCACTTAGCATAGTGTTTTTGAGGTTCTTGTCATAGCGTGGATTAGAGCTTCATTACTGTTTATAGTCAAATAGTATTCCATTGTATGATTGAATACATTTTATTTATCCATTCATCAGTTAATGGACATTTGTGTTGTTTCCACTTTTTGGCTGCTGTGAATAAAGCTGCTATAACATTCATGCACAAACTTTTTTAAAAATATATTTTATTGATTATACCATTACAGTTGTTCTATTCCCCCCCTTCATTCCCCTCCACCTGCACCCTCCCTCCCCCACCCTTCTCCCCCTCTTAGTTTATAACCACGTGTCTCAAGTTCTTTAGATTCTATATTTCCCCCACTATTCTCGCCCTCCCCCCTATCTATTTTCTACCTACCATCTATGCTATTTTCTGTGCCTTCTCCCCCCTTCTCCCCCTCCCACCCCCCTATTTCTAACCCTCCATGTGTTCTTCATTTCTATGGTTCCACTCCTGATCTAGCTGTCCTCTTGGTTTGCTTTTGTTTTAGGTGTGGTTGTTAATAACTGTGAGTTTGCTGTCCTTTCACTGTTAATATTTTTCATCATCTTTTTCTTATATAAGTCCCTTTAGCATTTCATATAATAAGGGCTTAGTTGACCTGTTCTAGCAAACTTTTCTATGGACTTAAGTTTTCAGTTCTCTTGGGAAGAATTGCTGGGTCAAGAGTTTGTGTGGACTTAGGATTTTACTTTTTGGTATACACCTAGGAGCAGAATTGCTGAGTTATATAATAATTCTATATGTAATTGTTTAAAGAACTGCCAGAGTGTTTTTCAAAGGAGCTGCATCATTTTACATTCCAACCAACAATGAATGTATGAGGATTCCAATTTCTCCACATCCTTGGCAACACTTGTTATTTTCCATTTAAAGAAATTATAGCCATCCGCCCTCAATTGGTGTGGCTCAGTGGATTGAGCATTGGCCTGCAAACCAAAGGGTCGCCAGTTTGATTCCCAGTCAGAGCACATGCCTTGGTTATGTGGGCCAGTTCCCAAGTAGGAGGCATGCAAGAAGCAACCACACATTGATGTTTCTCTTCTTCTCTTTCTCCCTCCCTTCCCCTTTCTAAAAATAAATAAGTAAAATCTTTTAAAAAATTATAGCCATCCTAGTGGGTATGAGTGATTATCTTATTGCAGTTTTGATGTCCATTTCCATGGTGACTAAAGATATTAAGCATCTTTATGTGTGCTTATTGACCATTTGTATGTTTTCTTTGAAGAAATCTCTATCTATTGAAGTCCTTTTCCCATTTTTTAATTGGCTCATTTTTATTGTTGAGTTGAAGATGGATTTTTTCATTATTAGTTTACTTGGGTTTCTTTTAATTATGACCTAGAGACAAGTTTATAGCAAGGAGGTAAGTGCTGGTTGATTTCTGTCTCCTCCCTGGAAAAGAAGAAACACTTCTCTGTTTTAGTTCTTACTTGCTGTGTGCCTGTCCTGAATGACTAATACTTAATGGGCTGCTGGTATGAATGTTAAATACATTGTGTGTGTAACATTCATGACTTCTGTTTCTTGCATTTAAAAAGCTGATGTTTTATGTTTTGTTTTGAAAGACATGCAGGGGGCCGGATGGAAAACTCCATGCCAACCTGATTTGCCCTGTGGATATGGCAGATATACCCGAGGGTACCTTGCCTGACAAGCAGAGCACCAAGCAAGCCATAAAATTGTTGGAAAAAATGAAAACATCTGCTAGTCCTTTCTTCCTGGCTGTTGGGTATCACAAGCCACACATACCCTTCAGATACCCCAAGGTGAAAAACTGGCTGAGGGATTATCCAATACGGCTATGACATCTGTATCATTTGTTAAAGGAGGGGTATTTCTGTAGTCAAGGTGACCACATCCTGCCATCACTGGTCATCAGAGATGCCTGATGATACTAGTATACTCAATAGTGTGAAGATGGGGTTCAGAGGTCAAGGCTAAGTAGTAGACTTAGGACATACAAGAATCTTAGAAGTGCTTGGCTTTCTAATTTCCCTCACTGGAAGATTTTATTTTCTTTGCTTGAACTCACTGAGTAAATGCTGGGTTGGTTGGTGAGATCATCACAGAGAAGTGAATCAGAGCTGTCAAAGCCTGCAGTAGGGGATGGTCCATGGGACACAGTTCCAGGGAATGTGAATCCCTCTTTAGTAACTGACTTTCCTATAGAGCCTCTTGGGTCAGACCTCTTACACACAGGGCACTGCATTTCTAGTTGGAGACTCAAATCCTATGCTTGCATGTATATCATTGAAAGATTATAATCTGTTTTTTTTCCAGCTTTTCCCTATCATGTTTTTCCTGGGCTTAAGCAGCCCATTCTTTTGACTTTGAAAAGAATATCCCTTAGTTGTGATGAAAGTTGAGACCAGAAGACATGTTCTTTGATGCTGCTGGTATCTTGCTTTGATTGGCCCAGGGGATCTCACTTTCCTAGCAGGAGCTGTCAGCCCCTCAATGAAGTGAGTCTCACTTCTGTTGTGCAAAAAAGAGGTTGCACAAGTTCTTCTTTGGAAGTCCTGCTTATAAGCTTGACCCTTGGCGGGGAACTTGGGTCTCTGGTGTGCTCCTACCATTCCCAGAACTCATGAGTGGCTCACTATACCTAAACCATTTATGCAAAATCCTGCCTTCCTGCTTGGAGTCTAGAAGTTTTATATGCACAAGCAAAACAGCCCCAGTTAAAACTCTGGGTGCAAAAGCTTTAATGAGCTCCCCTGGTAGCAACACTTCATACATGTCATCACACAACTCATTGTTGGCGGAATTTAAGCACATTCTGTGTGACTTAACCAGGAGAGGACTCTGGAAGCTTGTGCCTGGTTTTCCCCAGACTTCATTCATGTGGCTCTTCTCTTTGCTGAATATGTTTGATCTCCTTTTCCTGTAACCAGTCATAGCCATGAATGTGACTGTGTGCTGAGGCCCAGTGAATTGCCAAACCTGAGGGTTGTTTGGGGACTGACAACATCTCTCCATAACTTTAGGTCAAGATAGGAACAAGAAGGCATGATTTGTATGAGAGAAGAGAGGTGTCACTACTCTGTAGAAAACAAGTTGCATTATTTTACTACTATTGACATCTTGTGATAGTGACTTAATATCTGACTTTAAGGTGAAGGAAATACCTCAGCAATGTTAGTGAGCCACCATGTAAATGCATCGCAGGCTTAGAGAAAAGGTAATATAAATGCCAATAGACTCTAAGCCTTGTACCTTTGCCAAAAGAGTGACAACTTGTTGGCTTTGTGTGCTTTCTCCCAAGGAGTTTCAGAAGTTGTACCCCTTGGAAAACATCACCCTGGCTCCTGATCCCCAAGTCCCTGCTGGCCTCCCTCCTGTGGCCTATAACCCTTGGATGGACATGAGGCTGCGGGAAGACATCCAAGCTTTAAACCTAAGTGTTCCCTATGGCCCAATTCCTGTGGACTTTCAGGTACCAAGGACATATTTTTGGGAAATATTGGGCACTTATGGCATGATGTCACTGGTTATGCCACTTTACTCAATGGATACTACTCCATCCATCATGTCTTATGAAGAAACTTCTCTGTGTAAAGTATCTTGCAAAGTGCTGGGGTCAGGGTGGTCTGGAGGCATTTAGGACATGGGGAGTGCTGGATGGATAGAGTCTCCCAGTTAGTGTCTCCACTTCTAAAGAAAAGGGCATAATTAGATTTGGTGACTCTCTGGATGTGGGCACAGGGGTGGGGACGAGTCCTGGATGTTCACTACTAACTCATGGAGGATGCTATTTAATCTAGGTGACAGTTCATCAGTTACTGGGTGGTGGGCAACTCCTGTGCAGCCCAGAACACTCAGTTTTCTGGTACTTGCAGGTCCCATCTGAGGAAATGCAACACAGGCACAACCACTCTCAAGGGGTAACTTGGTGAGCAGGATCTTGGTGCAGATGGAGGGGGGCACCAACGTAGCCAGTTCTATCCAGCTGCAATGTGTGGTTTCCCTTTGCCATGATGTGGGGGTTGAAGCAGACATGGAGTTAAAGTCTTCACATTGACTCATCAGTTACCTTCTCTCTGGATAGCAGAAGACATGCTGACCAATGACATAATGACATTTCTGGAATATTCCACATTACCACGTGAATATTCCAATAGGCAGTCTACAGTAGAAGGAAGAGGGCTTTGCTTTAAAAATGTTATTCCTGGCCCTGGCTGGTGTTGTTCAGTGGATTGAGCGTGGGCCTGCGAACTAGAGGATCGTGGTTCAATTCCCATTAGGGCACATGCCTGGGTTGCAGGCCAGTTCCCAGCGGGGGACCCATGAGAGGCAACCATACATTGATGCTTCTCTCCTCTCCTTCCCTTCCTCTCTAAAAGATAAATAAATAAAATATTTAAAAAATATTATTCCTGGACCACATGCATCAGAGTCACCATGAGGGTTCATTAGAAGTTCAGAGTCCTGACCTCATTTATACTTAGGGAACTTGAAGCTGGAGGTGGAGGTCAAGAACCTGCATTTCCATAAAAAGCACAGGGCTGACACTTATGTACACAAAAGTTTGAGAACCACTGCTATAGGGTATAGTTCACAACAAAACATAATGTACAGGTATCTCTTGCTGCTCACACACAGTTTGTTCCTGAGTTTGGGTGGTGAGGGATGTGTTTCTCACTCACATCTGATTCCTGAGTTTCAGATGGCAGTGGTGAGAGTTTGGAAAGCAGTGGATTCATCAATTTCTTTGGTTCCTAATTTCCATTTGTAGGGATTCTGATAGTGAGGTTACTTGAATTATAAGTCTGAGGCAGAAATTGACATCTTGTTAGTGATGGTCACCTAAAATGACTCTTTAAAATGGGCTGTATGCCAGGAAGGATGCTCAGCATTTTATGTGTGTTCTTTATTTTGGTCTCCATGGGAACCTAATGAGGTGTCGACTATCTCTGCTGTCTAGGTGAGGAAATTAAAGACAGGGAGGTGTGGTGACTTGCTTCAGATCACACAGCTAGTGAGAAGTGAGTGTGTAATGTCAAAATCCCATGGTTTATTTTGTTGGTTCCAAACAGTCTGGGTTCAAATTTCTGTTTTACCCCATACCAGCTGCATGACCTCTGTCAAGTCATTTTACCTATTGCAACGTTAGGTCTCTTATCTGTAAAATAGAAACTAGATGAAGAAAAGTTTTCTCTGAGAACACCTACTTTGGAGGTATTCAGTGGGAACTATAGTGAACATGTGAAAGCATCTAGGACAGTGTCAGCTGCCTGGTGAGGGCTCCTTCAAATTTTTCTTGTCCTCCATCCATTGGTGATGTTGCTGCCCAGTTGCACACAAAGTTGAAAGCATGGCCCAGAGGACCTCCCTGGAATGCTCATGTGCTGGTCCCTGTCCCACATTCACTTGAAATGGGGGCCCTGCTCACTGTCCTCTTGCAGTTTTGGCGTTCTCTGCCCAAACCCCATCTCATTCCTTTCCTGAGGGTCTCAGTCCTGTTCCCTCTTTAGTCCCCAGCCTTTTAACTGAGCTTTGTGTGAACCAGACATCTCAGGGCTACACCTGGAAGTTTGTCATCTCCCAGGTCTGCTCCTCCTTTGTCACTTCCTGACCACCGTCTCTCTTTTTGCAACTCCCTTACTCCATGCCCTCATTTGCCACACAGAGCTCTCTTGGATTGCCAATATGTGGATTCCTACTTTCCCACAGTGACTAGGTCCTTTTGGACTTCACTCTTTCCTTAAATAGCCCATACCCTGTGGCAGGTCACTTATTTTTCTTCTCAGCGCCTCAGTCCTTGTCTATTTATCCCTGTCCTACCTGCAGTACCCCGATCATGGGATAGTTCAGCCACCACCTCTGCTCTAAAGTCTAAATCTTGAGGGAATCCATGCAGCCATGAGGCAAAGACACCCATGCCCAGCTTCCAGTCCCAGCAGTCCTGTGTGGTAAAGGCTCAGCTCCCTTCAACCCCTCAGGCCCCTCTGCCCCGCATTCTCCTCTGCCTGGTCTCTCAGTGATTATTGCACTTCCTGTTTTAAAAATGGAGGCTGGTGAACAGTCTGAGAGAGGGGAATGCACAAGACAGATGTGAGTACACATCTAGGCTGTGCTCCTTGCCAGCTCTGTGTCTCTAGGCAAGTTAATCAACTTCTCTGAGCTTCTGAGTTCTCCTGTGTAATATGGGAATAGTAATGCTCACTTAAAGGGTGTTTGAGAGGATTAGATGGTACCCAGCAGATGTGTGGAAAATAGTGCTATTAATAGTCTCCCTCACCAGTAGCCAGAATCATGTGTACATGTGTGCTGGACTAGTGGCCTTCTCCCTAGTCTTATAAGAAAAGCAGCAAGGACTTGACTTCTCCCCAACACCTTTCCCCTTTATTCCAACATCTACAAGCCATGTCTCCTTTCCTCATCAGCTTCTACAGCTGCTTGTATCCATCCCATCTTCAAAAATCCTGCCTCCCTTGCTCTTGCCTGTTAGTTCTCCCTTCCTATTTTTTCACCTGCTCTTCAAGGGATAATGAGTGAAACATGGTCTGTTCTGGCTGTGTCTGTGCCCTCACTGTCTGTCCATTCTTGGTATGCCTTTATGGAGCCTTCTGCCTCTGCAACCCACTAAAGAGTTCTGTCATCTGAGTCAGCACTAACTTTCTTGGCAAATAAAATCTATCTTGTGGATGTGACCTTCCCTGAGTTTCTGCTGCTTCCTCACTTGTTGACCAGTGCCACCCTTTCTGGAAATGTCCACATCCTGGTGTACTTCAGTTCTCATGGCAAACCACTTTTCCTGCATCTGCCATTCAGGAGTGCTGCAACCCAAGATCAGCCCCAGGGACCCCACTGTCTACTTTCTGCCCCTCCTCCCCAGCTAGGCTTAGGTGAACCATGCTGAACTAATCCTCCAGCCCTGGTTTCGCTTCTGATTTTCAGACATGTCTGTCCTTTTGTCTACAAGAGTCACTGCCCATGGTGACCTCAGGGCCATAGGCCCCAAATGGCCACACTCTTGCTCTTGCTTTTCTCCCTCCTTTTGTGCTACCCCATGCCACTGAGTCATGCCACCAGCTGAATAAGAAACCTAGTCACCCCTGGAGTCCTCATCTCCTTCCCCTTGTTGCCCCCTCCCCTTCCCCACTCCTATTTGGTTTCCCCAATTCTTCTCAACTCTGTATTTGCCTCTTGCTTCTTCACCATGTCTTTCTTGACCAGTATAGTGGGTCTTGGTGTTATTTGTTTAACAAATATCTGTTGAGATCTTCTTGTGTGCCCAATACTAATACAGTGTCATTTTTCCTTGAGTCCCTGGAATCTGCTCTGGGCTATTGCCTGAGGACTCATGTTGATCTGCAGCCCTGACCATATTGGCTCCTCACCCTGAACAGCTTCAGTGCCTTCCTTTGTCTCCAGAATACGACTTTCACTCCTTGGATGGACCCACCAGGTCTGGATCATTTGGCCCTGACTTGCCTTTTCAGCATCCTCCCTGACCTGCTTGGCCCTCTTGTTTCATTCTCCAGCCACAGCAGCCAGCTCACTGACCCCAAACACACTCTGCTCTGGTGACTTTGTCCCATCCTATCCTTTGCTGCTCCTGTTTACAGTATCTTACCCTAAATTGTCTGACTGCCAGCACCCCTTTCAAATGCTTACTCCTCTGTGAAGCCTTCCTTGATTTCCCAAAGCTGACTTCAGGGCTCATTCTCATGTCATACCTGGGCCCCACTAGTAACATGCATTTTCTAGTCTCCAAGCTGTTATCTTTATTGGGCAGGTGACTTGTTAAGAGTAAGGACCACATCTGCTCCTTTCCCTATCTCCAGGGGCCAGTATAGGAAGGAGGGCATATTCTTGAATAGGACACAGCCATCCTCACAGGTGTCTTTGATCCCCAGGAGGATTAAAGTTCCCCAAGTTACAGACTGAAGGCCTTTATCTAGTAGAAAGTTGAAGTAGGCTGGAGTTCAGCATAATCCTCCTAGAAGGTTGTTGGATGAATATCTGTCATCTTTACCTTGTAGAGAGAATGGGTGAGTCTCATGTTTGTTCTCAGCTGGCAGTAAGAAAAGAAGCCAGGTGGTCCAGCTAATAAGATGGTGGAAGCTGTGGCTGCTCTGATATGTCAGTGACCCCCTTATATCTCACACTTGTTGGGGGAGGGAGGTTCATCTTTTTCTTTAATATTTGTGAACAAGGTTGGGAGGGGAGACATTCCAGAAGGGGCCATGGCTGTTTTACATCAGTGCTTGGCTTGGCTGCTCCCAAAGTTCCTCTTGCTTGGGTTTAGAGACCATGGAGGGTGTGCTGCTCTCTTGTCCCTCAATTGCTCTCTTGTCAGCTGTGGATTTGTTAGGAATGAGACTCACATGACAGCTGGAGTCCATGAGGATAAGCAGTTGCTGTCTTCTGCTGGGTTAGACAGTGGTCAGAGAAAAGGGCCACACACTGATGTTGTTGTAAGTTAAATTGTGTCCCTCAAGAAGACATGTTGAAGTCCTAACACCCAGTAGCTCAGAATATGGCCTTATTTGGAACTAGGGTTGTTATAGATGTAACAGTTAAGATGAGGTTCTACTGAAGTAGGGTGGGCCCTGATTCAATTTGACTGGTGTCTTTATGAGAAGAGGAGAGAAGGGAAGGATTGCATGTGAAGACAGAGGCAGGATTGGAGCACTACAGCTGCAATGCAAGGTTTGCCAGGGGCTGCTGTTACCACCAGAAGCTGGGAGAGGCAAGACCCTCCCCTTGAAATATCAGAGAGAGAATGGCCCGGTGGACACCCTGATTTCAGACTTCTGGCCTCCACAACTAGGAGAGGACACATTTCTGTTGTTTTATGCCCCCTACTCTGTCATCCTTTGTTATAGCAACAGAATTGGATACAGCTTTATGGTATCTTTCACATGACTTCAACAGAGTTTAGAGGAATTGATAGATAAGTTTCTGTGTATGGTCTTCTTCTGGGACCTATAAAAATATGTAAAGGAGACAGAAAAGAACAGTAAGTAGGACATCCATCAGCTGTTCCCTAAATGAAAGCTCATCCTCTTAAGAAAGAATCTTACTTATAGGCCTGAAGATTTTGCTTTGACTGTGGGGAGATGGGATGTAGATGGTAAAGAAATGAACATCATGTTGTGGCTGAGAGAATCAAGGGCATCAGCAGATGAGTGGTGTTTTGGTGGGATGTTCAGGTAAACACTGTGTATGCTACAGCAACTTAAATCGCAGTCACTCTCATTATTATTATTTTTAATTTGTAGCGGAAAATACGCCAGAGCTACTTTGCCTCTGTTTCCTACTTGGATACACAGGTTGGCCACCTTTTGAGTGCTTTGGATGATTTTCATCTGGCCAACAGTACTATTGTTGCATTTACCTCAGATCATGGTAAGTGTTCTGAAATGTCCTGGTGTCTCTGAACTTTTTTTGGTGAAATGTGCTTTTGTAGATTGCCTTAAACATAGGCATGTTCTTTTTTTGGAATCAGTAGTGCCCTGAGTGTGGGGTTTGGGGAGGAATTTATGCTCTCCTTCTTAGTCCTAGGACCTCTCTTCATGTCTCTGTGGGTCAGAGGAGAACTTTTCCACCTTTGTCTACCTTCGTAGAACATGCCTCACTCCCTCAGGCAATCCCCACACCATTGTTCATATCCATGGGTTGTACATATAAGTTCTTTGGTTACTGCATTCCCTATACTGTACTTTACATCCCCATGGCTATTCTGTAACTACCTATTCATACCTTCTTAATCCCCTCACCTCTTCATCTGTTCCCCCACACCCCCTTCCCATCTGGCAACCATCAAAATGCTCTCCATATCCATGATACTGTTTCTGTTCTTGTTTGCTTAGATTCAATTTTTTTAAGATACAATTGTTGATAGATATTTATTTATTGCCATTTTATTGTTTATAGTTTTGATCTTTTTCCTAAGGAAGTTCCTTTAACATTTCATATAATAATGGTTTGGTAATGAAGAACTCCTTCGGTTTTTTATTGTCTGGGTGGCTCTTTATCTGCCCTTTGATTCTAAATTATATCTTTGCTGGGTAAAGCAATCTTGGCTGTAGGTCCCTGCTTTGCATGACTCTGAATATTTCTTGCCAATCCCTTCTAGCCTGTGAAATTTCTTTGGAGAAATCAGCTGACAGTCTTATAAGAACTCCCTTGTAGGTAACTAACTTCTTTTTCCTTGCTTCTTTTAATATTCTTTCTTTGTCTTTAACCTTTGGCATTTTAATTATGATTTGTGTTGGAGTGGGCCTCTTTGTACCCATCTTGTTTTGGATTCTCTGTGCTTCCTTGACTTGCATGTGTATTTCCTTCACCAAACTAGGGAAGTTTTCTTTATTTTTTCGAGTAGATTTCCAATTTCTTGCTTTTTCTCTTTTCCTTCTGGCACCCCTTTGATGAGAATATTGGACCTCTTGAAGTTATCCCAGAGGTAGCTTATACTATCCTCATTTTTTGGATTATTTTTTCTTCTTGTTATTCTGGTTAGTTGTTTTTTGCTTCCTTATGTTCCAAATCATTGACTTGATTCTTAGTTTCATCCACTGTACTGTTGTTTCCCTGCAAAATGTTATTTCAATTAGTGTATTCTTCATTTCTGACTGGGTCTTTTTTATGCTGCTGAAGTCCTCACTTAGTTCCTTGAGCAACCTTATAACCATTGTTTTGAACTGCGCATGTAATAGATTTCTTATCTCCATTTTATGCAGTTCTCTTCTTGGCATGTTGATTTGTTCTTTCATTTAGGCCATGTTTCATTATCTCATCATTTCAGTAGCCCCCATGTGTTTGTTTCAGTGTATTAGGTAGAGTTGCTGTGACTCCCTGTCTTGGTAGCATGGCCTAATGTAGTAGATGTCCTATAGGGTCCAGTGGCACAGCCTACCCTATCACCCAAGCTGGGTACTTGAGGTTTGCCTTTCATGTGGGCTGAGTACACCCTCCTCTTGTAGTTGATCCTTGATTGCTGTTGGCAGATCAATGGGAGGGATTTACCCATTCCAGTTAGCTACAAGGATTAGCTATGACCACTGACCACCAAACTCTGCCCCCCATGGAGAATCAGCTATGCAGGGCAGGGTGGTAGTACTCCAGTGTGGTCTGTAGCTGCCACTGGGTGTACAGGCTCTGGGATTTCCTGTTTGGTGCAGGCCAAGGTCCATCCCTATCTGGGACACCCTGCCTGAGCTATAAAGCCATCTGAGATGGCTGCTGCTTGTGCTGGCCTTGGAGATTCCTAAGCAAAGCCAACCTGTGAATCTAGGCTGGCTGGTGCTAGTGCCAGGCCTAGGGCCATTTAGCAAGGGATATGGGCCTGGGGGCTTACTGAGGCCAGCTGTTGCTTGCTTGATAGAATTTAGGAAGCTGTGAAGCATGAGCTAAATCTAGCCATTCATATGGAAATGTCATGGTTAACATTGTGGGTGGGCCCATAAGTTGGGTGGGGTGGAGTCTCAGAGTATCTCTAGGGTGGGGCAAACAGTGTTAACTAGGTTGATGGCGTCTCAGATAAAGCACCCACTTGCCAGCTCTGTGGTTCTGTTGGAAGAGGGCTCAGAAAAGGGACAATAACCTTTGCCTACTTTTCTGTCTGGGAGAAAGCTATCCCCCAACTCCTGCCTGGATGCCAGTCACTTCAGTGCCTTCTTTTATGCCACTGGTGCCTTTCAAGATGCTACCCCAGTGCTGGAGCTCAGAGGGAGTGGGTCTAAGTCTGTATGTGGGATCTTTAAGGAGAAGTGCTTAGGACTCCAGAAGTTTCTTTAATCCCCGCTTTTTGGGGGGTTCCCAGAAATTATGGGGACTTATCTTCCTGGCAGTGGAACCTTGGGCTGCGGGGCCTGGTGTGGGGCTGGGACTTCTTGCTTCCAAGATATCCCTCCCTAATATTTATGCACCACACATGGATGTGGGAACAACCTGTTCCATGTCTGTGTGCCTCCTTCCAGTCTGGATGGATGTGGTTTCTTTAATTCTGCTATTGTCAGACTTCCATTAAACTGGATTTCTGATGGTTTTGAGTGATGGTTGTTCTATATTTTAGTTGTAATTTTTAAAAAATATTTTATTTATTTATTTTTAGAGAGAGAGGAAGGGAGGGTGAAAGAGAGGGAGAGAAACCTAAAGGTGTCCTTGCATCTCATGTGCCTCCAACTGGGAACCTGGTTCGCATCCCAGACATGTGCCCTGACTGGGAATTGAACTGACAACACTTTGGTTCATAGGCTGGCTCTCAATCTACTGAGCCACACAAGCCAGGGTTTAGTTATAATTTTGATGTGGTTGTGTTAAGAGGCAAGCCATGTCTGTCTATGCCACTACCTTGACTGGAAGTTGTAACCACCATTTCTAACGTAGAGGGTTGGATGATTTTTTTTTTTTTGGTCTTAGGAGGATCCAGAACATTCCTGATTGAACTCAATAAGGCCTTCAGATCTGACTTCACCCTTCCACCCTAGCCCTGCTGTCTTTTTGGCCAAGAGCCTGGGTTCACAACTCTCATCTCTCCTAAGGCAGTTTCCAACTTTTTTCAAAAGTGGAAATATTTTTTAAAAATTATTTTTAATTTGAAAAATTTTAAATGTGCCTAAGAGAAGAAGATAAGCAACTTCCTGGTCTTGCTCTTCCTGGCCCCATATATTTATTCATGGAAGTCTGGTTTATTTCATCCTCCTCCACACCCCCACTACCAAATTGTTTTGAAGCAAATTTAAGGTTCATTTTTCTGAACAGTATCATACAATTATCATACCTAGCACTGTGAAGACAATTGTGTAGTATCATATAACGTAAAACACAACAATATTAGAACATAACATATACTCATTGTAAAAACAAAAAAGGGATATGGAGTGTAATATATAGGGCCAGGGTGCTCTGACCTTTTATTCCTTTTCCCCAGAGCTAACTGGCACTGATGGATCATGGGGTATCTGCCAGCATTTATGCATATGCCTGTGGCTGTGGGTTATGTGTGCATGTGTACATAATACACTAGTAACGAACAAGGTAGGGTTGATTGTGCTATGTGTACTGTTTTGTTCCCTGGTTTGTTTTTTATGACTTAATAATGTCATAGACAGTTTTCTGTGTCATTTCTCACAGACATACCTTATGCCTTGTAAAGACCTGTTTTTATTATTTATGGAAGTGTCATAATTTTCACTGTTTACCTAGTGACCTGCCATCCACTTCTGACTTCTCTGTCAGTGCCCAGTTTTTTCTTATAGTGCTAACACAGCCTACTGCACCCCATGAGGATAAGGCCCACTTGTAAGCTCTCTTTGCTTGGCAGCTGCTGTTGATTACAAATGGCTCCTCTCAAAGAGCTCTCCCTGGATTTCCTACATCTGGGATCTAAAACCTCAAATCTATACATAGCAGCTTTTGTGGCTTTGTTGTGTTGCAACACAAAATACTTAATGTATGATTTTTGTCTTTTATATTCTTTCATATCAAAAAGAGTACTCAAACTTAAAAAGATTGAAAATTTCCAACTTGGGGATTTCAAATTATCTTTTGCAAGGCATGTTTTTAGTCAGGGTTAAGTGTAGTTTTTAATCAAGGTTGAGGATTTGGAATCAGAAGTTATATTTTTTAGGTCTATGGTATGTCTTAAAAGTTGGACAAGCTGCCCTTGCCTTTTTTCTTAATTTAAGTGATTATGCCACAGTTTTACAGCTTATTTCTTGGTGGTACACCCTCTGAAAAAAGTGAAGACTAAAGTTGTGAAACTTGAGTCCAGCTAGGTAGGCACAGGATAAGGCAGTGGTGACACTACAGTTATTGGGGTCCCTGTCCAGTCAAGAACAAGCCCAGATAAGCAGGGGAAGTTGGTGTGTGGGTTGGGGAGAGCAGTGGTCCTTTGGAGCCCTACCTAAATGTGTATTGCTAGTTGTTTCCTAAAGGAAGATATTTTAGTTTGGGAATTTAATATTTTTTTCCTTTTAAATGTTTCCTCATTCAAGATAAGTAACTTCAAATAAAGTAGAATATAGGTGAAATCACCAATTTGTGCTAATTGTGGAGGAAAATTTCTTGTTGGTGAAGAGGTTTTTGCTTCCTCTGAGTTTTAATAACAGGAATTAAAATGATATCTAAAATGAATAAGTTGCAATATGATTATTTTATTTTCTATCATGCTGTGCTTTTTCTGAACCAGGGTGGTCTCTAGGTGAACATGGAGAATGGGCCAAATACAGCAATTTTGATGTCGCTACTCATGTGCCCCTGATGTTCTACGTTCCTGGAAGGACAGCTCTGCTCCCAGAGGCAGGCAAGAAGCTTTTCCCTTACATCGACCCTTTTGATCCTGCCTCAGAATTGATGGAGCCAGGTATACAATATCCTAAAGTTATATTGCTTGACAGTAATAGCTTCTTTAGTTTATATAAGTCACTGAACCAAATAATAGCCTAGGGGCTTACCCAGTCCACCTTCCTGCCCAATGTTGGTATTCCTATATGTATTTCTTGGGTACTTTCTTTTTCTTTTTTTAAAGCATTTTTTGTATGTAATTACTGTTCGAGTACAGTTTTCTGTCTTATACTGCCATCCCAGTGCCCCCCAGTACTCCCCAGCTCCCTCCCATTTCCACCCCCCTTAGTTTTTGTCCATGTGTCCTTTATACTTGTTCCTGTGAATCCTTCTTCCCCCTTTCCCCTGAAATTCATTCCCCTCTTCCTTCTGGTCCCTGTCTGTCTGTTCTGTATTTCAGTGTCTTTGGTTATATTTTGCTTGCTTGTTTGTTTTGTTATTTAGCTTCCCATTAAAGGTGATATCATATGGTATTTGTCTTTCAGCACCTGGCTTATTTCACTCAGCATAATGCTTTCCAGTTCCATCCATGCTGTTGCAAAGGATAGGAGCTCCTGCTTTCTTTCTGCTGCATAGAATTCCATTCTGTAAATGTACCATAGGTTTTGGATCCATTCATTTACTGATGGGCATCTAGGTTGCTTCCAACTCTTGGCTATTGTAAATTGTGCTGCTATGAACATTGGGGTGCGTAGGTTCTCTTGGATTGGAGTTTTAGGGTTCTTAGGATATACTCTTAACAGTGGAGTTGCTCGGTCAAAAGGCATATTCATTTTTAGTTTTTTTAGAAAATTCCATACTGTTTTTCATAATGGTTGTACCAGTCTGTAATCCCACCAACAGTGAACTAGGGTCCCCTTTTCCCCACAACCTCTCCAACATTTGTTGTTTGTTCCTTTGTTTATGATGGCCATTCTCACCAGTGAAAGTGATATCTCATTGTGGTTTTAATTTGCATCTCTCTGATAGCTAGTGATATTGAGCATCTTTTCATGTGTCTCTGGATCCTCTGTATGTCCTCCTTGGAGAAATGTCTGTTTAAGTCATTTGCCTATTTTTTAATTGGGTTGCTTGTCTTCTTAGAGTGGAGTCATGTGAGTTCTTTGTATGTTTTGGAGATTAAGCATTTGTCTGAAGTATTATTGGCGAATATGTTTTCCCATACAGTTGGTTCTCTTTTTATCTTAATACTATTTTTTTTAGCCATGCAGAAGCTTTTTATTTTGATGAGATCCCATTTGTTTATTCTTTCCTTTATGTCCCTTGCTGTAGGGGACATATCAGTAAAAATGTTGTTGCATGAAATATTTGAGATTTTCCTGCCAATGTTCTCCTCTAGGATTTTAATGGTGTTTAAAAGTATTTTTGTACACTAACAATGAAACAGCAGAAGCAGAAATCAAGAAAAGAATCCCATTCAATATAGCAAAAAGAAAAATAAAATATCTGGGAATAAATCTAACGAAGGAGGTTAAAGACCTGTATGCAGAAAACTACACAACACTGAAGAAAATAATCAAGGACGACACAAACAAATGGAAACATATACCGTGTTCATGGATTGGAAGAATTGACATCATCAAAATGTCTATACTACCCAAAGCAATATACAGATTCAATGCAATACCTATTAAAGTACCAATGGCATATTTCACAGACATACAAACACTTCAAAAATTTATATGGAATCATAAACGACCCCGAATAGCAGCTGCAATGTTAAGAAAGAAGAACAAAGTAGGAGGGATCACAATACCTGATATCAAACTGTATTACAAGGCCACTGTAATCAAAACAGCCTGGTACTGGCATAAAAACAGGCACATAGACCAATGGAACAGAGTAGAGAACCCAGAAATAAACCCAACTCTCTACAGTCAATTAATATTCGACAAAGGGGGCAGTAACATAAAATGGGGTAAAGATAGCCTCTTCAACAAATGGTGTTGGGAGAACTGGACAGCTACATGCAAAAAAAATGAAACTTGAGCACCAACTTACATCATACACCAAAATAAATTCAAGGTGTATAAAAGACTTAAATAAAATATAAGTCTTGGGTACTTTCCATGCTCTGGGTCAGGGAGGAGTAGCAGCACTAGAGCTGACAATTATGGCCCCTGTTCTTGCGGAGCCATGGATGGCAGGGATGGTTGGAGACAAAGGAGCAGGAGGCATTCCCATATTGGGAGGGCTCTCAAAGAGGAGACAGACAACAACGGCCTACTCCAGAGCTCATATGAAGCAGGTAGCAGACTCGGCCAGGGAAGGGGCTGTCCCTACCAACCCCCAGTGATGAGGAGAAGTCTATTACCTACATACTTCTGGCAGAGAGTTGGCCCTTTGTGAGAGAGACAGACATTTGCCATGTCTGATGAGAGTCAGCTCATCATTCTAGTAAACCACTAGATCTGTAACATTACCAGGTGATTCTCCTTCTGCCTTCCCTAACAGTGGAGGTCAAGTTAACTTTGACTTCCAGCTTCTAGTCCTTCCAAGTTTTGAAAACAACATAATATTCTCTTCTCTAGGCCAAAATCCTCAATTCTTTATCTGTTCCTTTAGCTGTTCTTCTCAAGATAGTGTGATACCCATGGTTATCCTGGTCTTTCAAAATGTTCCAGATGGAGAAAGCACTTCCAGAAATGTCCTTTGGGTGTGATCCCCTCCCAGCTGTAAGGGTGACCCATATGGTTTTGTTGTTAGTTTTCTCCTGACTTGATCTGCTTAGTGCAGAAATGAGCAGATCACTTTAGACATTTTTCAATATCTAGTGCTTTTTTTCCTATGAAGTCTGCTAAAGCAGGTTGCCCTCTTTCTGGATTTCTGCATTTAATCCATCTTTAACATCTACATTGTGTACTTTACGTTGATTCCTCTTTAAAATTTTCCTGGTATTGGACCATCATTCTGTCTTTCTGGATCTTTCCAAGTTTGTTTTCTACTGCCCAGTTTCATTTTCTGTACATTTAATTTTTATGTGCTGTATGCTCTGTCTTATTTCATGTCATTGATAAAAAGTGTTAAAAGTTTAAAAGCATGATTATAGCCCTTTTTTTACTTGGAGAAGTCTTCCGAGAGGCTGAGAATCTTTGAAAATTTTGTTCAGAAGTGTTCGGCCACTCATAAATTCATAAATTCATACACTGTCATCCAGTTTATTCTCAAATTTCTCTCTAGTCTATATCTCTTCTCTAAACTTGGAACTTGGGTTTCCAGCTGCCTGTCTACCTAGACAGTCTTACATGTCTAAAGCTGAACTTCTGACCTTTCACCTCAAGCCTTTCCTTTAATAGTCTCCCTGTTCTCAGGAAATTGTAGTAGTCTCCCAGGCCAAAAATTGTAGAGTCATTTGTACCCATCTTTCTCTTATATTCCATATGCAATATTCAGTGCATCAACAAGCCTGTCACTCTCCATTCAGAATCTGTCGATAACATTT
This sequence comes from Sturnira hondurensis, assembly GCF_014824575.4. NCBI lineage: Eukaryota > Metazoa > Chordata > Mammalia > Chiroptera > Phyllostomidae > Sturnira > Sturnira hondurensis. The sequence continues at coordinate 664,628 of NW_028083231.1, forward strand.
CTCACCACTTCACTGCTGCCACTGTGGATCACAGTGCCACCATTTCTTGCTGGATTACTACAGCAGCTTGCAAAGGTCTCCTGAGTGTGCCCTTGATTCCCTAGAGTTTTTCTTCCTCACAGTAGCCAAAGTAATCATTTTAAAATCCAAGTCATGTTGTGTTATAGCCCTGCTCTGGAGCCTCCTATACTCCCCTGTCTTATTTTGAGTAAAGGTCCTTACCATGGCCAACAAGACCTGATGAGATATGGGTCCTCATTATCCTTCTTTTTTTAAAAAAGTTATTGTTTATTCTGTTAACAGTTGTCCAATTTTTCCCGTTATCCCTCTACTTCCCAGCCTACAACCCCAATACCTGCAGTCAATCTCTACACAGTTGTCCATGTCATGGGTCGTTCATACAAGTTCTTTGACTAATCCCTTCCCCTTCTTTCTACCATTCCCCCTTTCCCCTCTTTCCTCCAGCAACTCTCAGTATCTTCCATGTTTCCATGCCTCTGGTTCTGTTTTGCTCACTAATTTATTGTGTTGATTAAATTCCTTTTAGAAGTGAGATCATGTGGTATTTGTCTTTCACCGACTGGCTTATTTCACTCAGCACAATAGTGTCCAGTTTCATCCATGCTGTCACACAGGGTAGGAATTCCTTCTTCTTTTTTAAAATATTTTTATTAATTATGCTGTTATAATTGTCCCATTTCTTTTTCCCCTTAATTCCCCTCTGCCCTGCAGCCCCTCTCCCACCAGCATTCCTGTCTTAGTTCATGTCCATGGGTCATATATCTAAGTTCTTTGGCTTCTCCATTTCCTACACTTAACCTCCCCCCTGTGTATTTTTTGCCTACCATTTATGTTTCTCATTCCCTCTACCTTTTCTCACATTCTCCTCACCCCTACTCCCCACTGACAAGCCTCCATGTGATCTCCATTTCTCTGTTTCTGTTCCTGTTCTAGTTGTTTGCTTAGTTTGTTATTGTTTTTGTTTGATTTACCTTCAATTGTTGATACTTGTGAATTTGTTTTCATTTTACTGTTCATAGTTTTGGTCTTCATATTTTTCTTAGATAAGTCCCTTTAACATTTCATATAATAAGGGGTTGGTGATGGTGAACCCCTTTCACTTGACCTTATCTGGGAAACACTTTTTCTGCCCTTCCATTCTAAATGATAGCTTTGCTGGATAGAGTGATCTTGAGTGTAGGTCTTCGCCTTTCATGACTTTAAATACTCCTTTCCAGCCCCTTCTCGCCTGTAAGGTTTCTTTTGAGAAATCAGCTGATAGTCTCATGGGCACTCATTTCTAGGTAACTGTCTCCTTTTCTCTTGCTGCTTCTAGAATTCTCTCCTTATCTTTAATCTTGGGTAGTATAATTATGATGTGCCTTGGTATGTGCTTCCTTGGGTTCAACTTCTTTGGGACTCGCTGAACTTCCTGGACTTCCTGGAAGTCTATTTCCTTTGCTAGATCAGGGAAGTTCTTCTTCATTATGTTTTCAAGTAAGTTTTGAATTTCTTACTTTTCCTCTTCTCCTCTGGCACTCCTGTGATTCAGATGTTGGAATGTTTAAAGTTGTCCTGGAGGTTCCTATGCTTATCCTCATTTTTCTGAATTCTTTTTTTCTTCATTCTGTTTCAGCTGAATGTTTCTTTCTTCCTTCTGCTCCAAATCATTGATTTGAGTCCCAGTTTTCTTCCCTTCACTGTTGGTTCCCTCTACATGTTGCTTTATTTCACTTTGTAAAGTCTTCACGTCTTCCTCTATTTTGCACCCATACTCAAGAATTTCTGTTAGCATTCTGGTTACCAGTGTTTTGAACTCTGCATCTGATAGGTTGCCTATCTCTTCATCAATTAGTTCTGTTTTTGGAGTTTTGAACTTTTCTTTCACTTGGGCCATATTTCTGTGTATCAGCACATCTGTTACATTCTGATGGGTGGAGCCTTTGGTATTCACCAGGGCAGGGCAAACCACATAGGTGTGTTGTGGCACTGTATGTGGGGGAGAGGTCCTAGAGGGAACAATGTTGCGTGCTCAGCTGAGCTGGCTTTCAGTCACTTCCCCAGTATCCCACAAAGAACTTGGGCCATTCTAGTGCTGATTCCTGGGTGGGTGCTTTTGTGTATGTTCTAGGACACTGTGGTTCTCTCCAACAAACTGTGCTGTGAGGCTAGGAGTTTCTTCTGCCACTGTAATTCTCACAGGTTTTTACAGCCCAAGATTTTTAGGCTTTATATCCCTGTGCTGGAACCCTGGGTTGTCTGGTCTGTCTTGCTTCCCAGTTGTTCCCCCCAGTTATCCACACATGAATGTGTGACCGACTAGTGTGCCAAACACCTCACTCACCTGCAATTCACCTTCTCACCAGCTTTCCCTGCCACTGCCTTGTTGCACATCCTCTGTCCCAGCTGTCCATTTCCACCCCTCCTACCAGTCTGAATGAATATTTCTTCTTTAACTTCTTGGTTGTTGGACTTTGATACAGTTGGACTTTCTTTTTTAAAAATATGTTTTATTGATTATACCATTACAGTTGTTCTATTCCCTCCACCTTCATTCCCCTCCACCATGCACACCCCTCCACCATTCTCCCCCCTTAGTTTATAACTACGTGTCTCAAGTTCTTTAGATTCTATATTTCCCCCACTATTCTTGCCCTCCCCTCTATCAATTTTCTACCTACTGTCTATGCTATTTTCTGTACCTTCTCCCCCCTTCTCCTCCTCCCACTTCCCTGTTGCTAACCCTCCATGTGTTCATTTCTATGGTTCCACTCCTGATCTAGCTGTCCTCTTGGTTTGCTTTTGTTTTAGGTGTGGTTGTTAATAACTGTGAGTTTGCTGTCCTTTCACTGATAATATTTTTCAGCTTCTTTTTCTTAGATAAGTCCCTTTAACATTTCATATAATAAGGGCTTGGTGATGATGAACTCCTTGAATTTGATCTTATCTGAGAAGCACTTTATCTGTCCTTCCATTCTAAATGAAAGCTTTGCTGGATAAAGCAGTCTTGGCTGTAGGTCTTTGGATTTCATGACTTGGAATACTTCTTTCCAGCCCCTTCTTGTCTGCAAGGTCTCTTTTGAGAAATTCGCTGACAGTCTGATGGGTACTCCTTTGTAGGTGACTGTCCCCTTATCCCTTGATGCTTCTAGGATTCTGTCTTTCATTTTAATCTTGGCTAATGTAATTATGATGTGCCTTGGTGTGTTCCTTCTTGGGTCCAACTTCTTTGGGACTCTCTGAGCTTCCTGGATTTCCTGGAAGTCTATTTCCTTTGCCAGACTGGGGAAGTTCTCCTTTATTATTTGTTCAAATAAGTTTTCCACTCGTGGCTGTTTCTTTCCCCCTTCTGGTACCCCTATAATCCGGATGTTGGAACGTTTAAAGATGTCCTGGAGGTTCCTAAGCCTCTCCTCATTGTTTTGAATTCTCATTTCTTCATTCCTTTCTGGTTGGATGTTTCGTTCTTCCTTCTGGTCCATTCCATTGATTTGAGTTCCAGTTTCCTTTCCATCACTATTGGTTTCCTGTGCATCTCCCTTCATTTCAATTAGTTTAGCCTTCATATGTTCCTCTAATTTGTGACTATAATCAACCAGTTCTGTGAGCATCCTGATAAACAGTGTCTTGAACTGTGCTTCTGAGAGGCTGGCAATTTCTCGGTCGCTTAGAGTTACCAGCCCTGGGACTCTGAGTTTTTCTTGTGCCATCTTTTGGGCTGTTCGTGCCTGTTATGTAGCAGGATCGGAGCCCTAGGTGTTCACCAGAGCAGGTCAACTCAGTCGCTAGGTTGTGACACTGTATGTGGGGGCGGGGTCAAAGAGGAGCAATGGCGTCCCGACTGCCGCCTCCCGCTGCGGCCCCCACAGGTGCTGTAGCCGCCACCATCACCGGGGTCCACGCGTTTTGTCCCACTGCACGCGAGTGTGCCACCGCCGTCAGCCCTCCACCACTGGGTTCGCCGGCTGGGGCCTGTGCCATTCGTCTCACTGTGCGTTAATACGCGACTGCCATCAGTCTGCCCCACATCCTGACTGGGTCCGGGCTACTTGCGCGCCTAGGTCGGAGGATCTTTCCTGCCTGACCCCACTCCACTGCTGGCTCCGCCCCTCTTACCATCCCAGTTGAATGGTTCGTTGTTGTCAGACTTCCGTATAATTCAATTTTCTGGTTTTTGGCTGTGTCTTTGTTCTCCAAACCTTTGTTTTAATCATACTTGGTTGTGGGAGAAGGCACAGTGTTTCCACCTATGCCTCCATCTTGGCGGAAGTCCTCCCAGTTGGACTTTCTGGCAGTTCTGGTTATTTTTGTTTTTAATTTGTTGTTGTCCTTCTTTTGGTTTTGTGAGGAGGCAAAAGGTATCTACCTATGCCTCCCTCTTGGCCAGAAGTCCTCCTTCTCTCTTTCTGCTGCATACTATACCATTGTGTAAATGTATCGCAGTTTTCAATGCGTTCATTTACTGATGGGCACCTAGGCTGTTTCCAACATTGGCTATTGTTTATAGTGCTGTGATGAACATGGGGGTGCATAAGTTCCTTTGAATTGATGTTTCAGGATTCTTAGGGTATGTTCCCAGCAATAGAATCATTGGGTCAAAAGGCAGTTCCATTTTTAATTTTTTGAGGAAATACCACACTGTTTTCCACAGTGGTTGCACCAGTCTGCATTACCACAAATAGTACACTAGGGTTCCCTTCTCTGTACATCCTCACTAGCAGTGTTGATTGTTGATTTATTAATGATAGCTATTCTGACAGGTGTGACCTCATATATCACTGTAACTTTCATCTGCATCTCTCTAAAGGCTAGTGATGTTGAGCATCATTTTACATGTCTATGGGCCCTCTGTGTGTCCTCCATGGAGAAGTGTCTATTCAGATCCTTTGCAGTTTTTAATTGGATTGTTTGTCTTCCTGGTTTTGAGTCATTTGAGTTCTTTATGTATCTTGGAGATTCAACCCTTATCTGAAGTATCATTGGCAAATATGTTCTGTCATACAATGGATTCACTTTTTATTTTGATGACAGTTTTTTAGCCATGCAGAAGCTTTATAATTTTATGTAGGACTATTTATTTATTTTTTCCTTTATTTCTCTTGCTGTAGAAGATACATTGGCAAAAATATTCCTTTGTGGCCCTGGCTGGTGTAGCTCAGTGGATTGAGCGAGGGCCTGCGAACCACATGATCGCAGTTCGATTCCCAGTCAGGGTATATGCCTGGGTTGCAGGCCAGTTCCCAGTTCCTGGCAGGGGATGCACGAGAGGCAACCATACATTGATATTTCTCTCCCTCTCTCTTTCCCTTCTCCTCTAAAGATAAATTAAAAAAAATAAATAAAATTTAAAAAAATATTCCCTTGTGGCATATCTGAAGTTTTACCAACCTATGTTACAACTAGGAGTGTTATGGTATTATGACATACATTTAAGTCTATTATTCATTTTGAATTTATTCTGGTGTATTGTAAAATGTACCAGAATAGTACGATTTCATTTTTTTGGCATGTATCAGAGCACTTCACGCAACACCATTTATTGTAGAGATGATTTTTACTCCTTAGTATGCTCATGCTCCTTTGTCAAATATTAATTGACCATAGAAACATAGGTTTATTTCTGGACTCTTTTTTCTTTTCCATTCATCTATATGTATGTCCTTACACCAATATCAGACTTTTAAAAAAATTTTTATTTAACTCTTGTTCAAGTACAGTTTTCTTTCTTGTATTCCCAGCCCTGCCCCCCCAGTTCTCCCCACCTCCCTCCCATCTCCACCCCCCACCTTAGTTATTGTCCATGTGTCCTTTATACTTGTTCATGTGAGTCCTTCCCCTTTTCCCCTGTGATTCTCTCCCCTCTCCCCTCTGGACCCTGTCAGCATCTTCTATATTATAGTGTCTTTGGTTACATTTTGCTTGCTTGTTTGTTTTGTTGTTTAGAATCCTGTTAAAGATGATATCATATGGTATTTGTCTTTCACCACCTGGCTTATTTCACTCAGCATAATGCTTTCCAGTTCCATCCATCATGTTGCAAAGGATAGGAGCTCCTTCTTCCTTTCCACAGCATAGAATTCCATTGTGTAAATGTACCATAGTTTTTTGATCCAGTCATTGACCAATGGGCATCTCGGTTGCTTCCAACTCTTGGCTATCGTGAACATTGTGCTGCTGTGAACATTGGGGTGCATAGGTTCTTTTGGATTGGTGTTTCAGGGTTCTTAGGATATACTCCTAAGAGTGGAATTGCTGGGTCAAAAGGCACATTCATTTTTAGTTTTCTTAGAAAATTCCATACTGTTTTCCATAGTGGTTGTACCAGTCTGCAATCTCACCAACAGTGAACTAGGGTCCCCTTTTCCCCACAACCTCTCCAGCACTTGTTGTTTGTTTCTTTGTTTATGGTAGCCATTCTGACTGATGTTAAGTGGTATCTCATTGTGGTTTTGATTTGCATCTCTCTGATAGCTAGCGATATCGAGCATCTTTTCATGTGTCTCTGGATCCTCTGTATGTCCTCCTTGGAGAAATGTCTGTTTAAGTCCTTTGCCCATTTTTTAAATCGGGTTGCTTGTCTTCGTTGAGTGGAGTGGAGTGAGTTCTTTGTATATTTTGGAGATTACATCTTTGTCTGAGGTGTCATTGGCGAATATGTTTTCCTAAGCTGTTGCTTCTCTTTTTATCTTGATACTGTTTTCCTTAGCCATGCAGAAGCTTTTAATTTTGATGAGATCCCATTTGTTTATTTTTTCCTTATGTCCCTTGTTCTAGGGGACGTATCAGTAAAAATATTGCTGCGTGGAATATCTGAGAATTTCTTGCCAATGCTCTCCTCTAGGACATTAATGGTTTCCCGGCTTATATTTAAGTCTTTTATCCACCTTGAATTTATTTTGGTGTATGGTGTAAGTTGGTGCTTGAGTTTCATTTTTTTTCATGTAGCTGTCCAGTTCTCCCGACACTATTTGTTGAAAAGGCTCTCTTTACCACATTTTATGTTATTGCTCACTTTGTCAAATATTAATTGACTGTAGAGACCTGGGTTTATTTCTGGGCTCTCTATTCTGTTCCATTGGTCTATGTGCCTGTTTTTATGCCAGTATCAGGCTCTTTTGATTACAGTGGCCTTGTAATACAGTTTGATATCAGGTATTGTGATCCCTCCTACTTCGTTCTTCTTTCTCAAAATTTCAGCTGCTATTCGGGGTCTTTTATGGTTCCATATAAATTTTTGAAGTGTTTGTTCTATGTCTGTGAAATATGCCATTGGCACTTTAATAGGTATTAGATTGAATCTGTAAATTGGTTTGGGTAGTACGGACATTTTGATGATGTTAATTCTTCCAATCCATGAACATGGTATATGTTTCCATTTGTTTCTGTCTTCCTTGATTTCTTTCTTCAGTGTTGTGTAGTTTTTTGCATACAGGTCTTTAACCTCCTTCGTTAGGTTTATTCCCAGATATTTTATTTTTCTTTTTGCTATATCGAATGGGATTCTTTTCTTGATTTCTGCTTCTGCTCTTTCATTGTTGGTATACAAAAATGCCTTTCATTTCTGGATATTGACTTGTATCCCTCTGTTTTGCCAAATTCATCTATTAGTTTGAGCAGTTTTTTGGTAGAGGCTATAGGATTTTCCATGTACACTATCATGTCATCTGCAAACAATGATAGTTTTGTTTCCTCCTTTCCAATTTGGATGCCTTTTATTTCCTTTTCTTGTCTGATTGCTATGGCTAGAACTTCCAATAGTATATTAAATAGATGTGGTGAAAGTGGACAACCTTGTCTTGTTCCTGATCTTAGTGGAAAAGCTTTTAGTTTTTGGCCATTGAGTATGATGTTGGCTGTAGGTCTTTCATATATGTCCTTTATTATATTGAGGAATGCTCCCTCTATTCCCACTTTGTTGAGTACCTTTATCATAAATGGGTGTTGTACCTTATCAAAAGCTTTTTCCACATCTATTGATATGACCATGTTGTTTTTGTCCTTGCTTTTGTTTATGTGGTGTATTACATTTACTGATTTGCGGATATTGGACCATCCTTGCATCCCTGGGATGAATCCCACTTGGTCGTGGTGTATGATCTTTTTGATGTATTGTTGGATGCGATTTGCCAATATTTTATTGAGGATTTTAGCATCTATGTTCATCAGCGACGTTGGCCTAAAGTTTTCTTTATTCGTTGTGTCTCTATCTGATTTTTGAATTAGGATGATGCTTGCTTCGTAAAAAGAGTTGGGGAATTTTCCCTCCTTTTGGATTTTTTGGAATAGTCTGTGAAGAATCGGGGTTAGTTCTTCCTTAAAAGCTTTGTAGATTTCTCCTGTGAAACCATCTGGTCAAGGACTTTTGTATGATGGGAGTTTTTTGATTGCTTCTTCAATTTCATCTGCTGTTATTGGCCTGTTCAGGTTTTCTCCTTCTTTTTCATTGAGTTTTGGAAGATGATATTTTTATAGAAATTTGTCCATTTCACCTAGGTTTTCAAATTTCTTGGCATACAGCTCTGCATAGTAATTCCTTACAATCCCTTCTATTTCCGTGCTCTCAGTTGTAATCTCTCCTCTTTCATTTCTGGTTGTGTTTATTTGGGTCCTCTCTCTTTTCTTCTTGATGATCCTAGTTAAAGGTTATCTGTTTTGTTTATCTTTTCAAAAAGCCAACTCCTGGATTCATTGATCCTTAGAATTGTGCTTTTAGTCTCTATGTCATTTAAATCAAAATTCTGCTCTGATCTTGGTTATTTCCTTCCTTCTACTTGCTCTGGGCTGTCTTTGTTGTTGTTCCTCGAGTTTTCGGAGGTGTCGGATTAGGTAGTTTGTTTGAAATGTTTCTATTTTCTTTAGGTAAGCCTGTATTGGTATGAACTTCCCTCTCAGGACTGCCTTCACTGTGTCCCATAAGTTTTGGGTTGTTGTGAATTTATTTTCATTGCTTCCAGAAACTTTTTTATTTCTTCCCTGATTCCTATCTTGACTCATTCCTTGTTTAATAGCATACCATTCAGTCTCCATGCTTTTGGGTGTTTTTTGTTTTTTTCTTGTGGGGTTAGTTTCCAATTTCAGTCCCTTGTGATCAGAGAAAATGCTTGGTATGATTTCTATTTTCTTAAATTTGTTGAGTCTCGTTTTGTGCCCTACCATGTGGTCTATCTTGGAAAATGTTCCATGTGCATTTGAAAAGAACGTGTATTTAGCTTCTTTGGGTTGAAGGGCTCTATATATATCAATTAGGTCCATTTCATCTAGAGTGTCATGTAATGCTGCAATATCTTTGTTGATATTTTGTTTGGAAGATATGTCCATTTTTGACAGTTGGGTGTTAAAATCCCCTACTGTAATTGTGTTGCTGTCAATATCTTTCTTGAGGTCCTCTAGGATTTTCTTCATATATTTGGGTGCTCCTGAGTTGGGTGCATATATATTTACGATGTTGATGTCTTCTTGGTGGATTCTTCCTTTGAGTAATATGAAGTGACCTTCTGCGTCTCTCTTTATGGCCCTGTTTTTGAAGTCTATTTTGTCTGATACGAGAATTGCTATCCCGGCTTTTTTTCTTGTCCATTTGCTTGGAAAATTAGTTTCCATCCTTTCACTTTTAGTCTCTAATGGTCTTTTTCCTGAGGTGGGTCTCTTGTAGGCAGCATAGGTGTGGGTCACGCTTTCTTATCATTCAGCTATTCTTTGTCTTTTAATTGGTGCATTTAATCCATTGACATTTAAGGTTATTATTGAAAGGTACTCATTCATTGCCATTTATGTTCCTGTGTTCCTCTCTGTCTCTCTCTTTTCCTTGCTTTCCTTAAAGCAGCCCTTTTAGTAATTCTTGTAGAGCTGGTTTGGTTGAAGCGTATTCTTTTAGACTTCTTTTGTCTTGGAAGCTCTTTATTTGGCCTTCTTTGTTGATTGAGGGCCTTGCCGGGCACAGTAGTCTTGATTGTAGGCCTCTGTTTCTCATTACTTGAAATATTTCTTGCCATTCTCTTCTCGCTTGGAACGTTTACATTGAGAAGTCAGTAGCCAACCTTATTGGGACCCTGTTGTATGTTAGTTCCTTTTTCTCCCTTGCTGCCTTTTAGATTTTCTCTTTGTCTTGGAGGTTTGCCATTTTAATGATGATATGTCTTGCAGTAGGCCTCCTTGGTTTCCACCTGCTTGGGACCCTCTGCGATTCCTGGATCCGTGTGACTTTATCTCTCCTCAACTTAGGAAAATTTTCCGTTATTACTCTTTCAAGTAGGTTTTCTATCCCTTGTTCCTCTTCCTCTCCTTCTGGTATTCCTATTATTCGGATATTATTACGTTTCATGCTGTCTTGCATTTCTCTTAAATTCTCCTCATTTTTTCTGATTCTCTTTTCCCTTACTTGGTCTGTCTGGGAGATTCTTTCTATCCTGTCTTCGGTCTCACTTATGCGATCTTCCGCCATTCAATTCTATTCTTCATAGCTTCTACTGTGTTCTTCAGTTCAGAAATTGTATTCTTCATTTCCTCTTGGCCTTTACTGATGGTTTCTATTTCCTTTTTCATGTTGGTATAATTTGCGAATAGTTCATTGTAGCTCCCCTGTAGTTTCTGGTAGCTCGTTGTAAGCTCTTTGAGTTTCCTGATAACCAGTGTTTTGAATTCCACATCTGATAGTTGACTTGCCTGTATGTCATCTAACATTCTTTCTGAGGCTTCCTCCTTTTCTTTCATTTTGGGATTGTTTCTTTGTCTTCCCATTTTTTGTGATACTCCTCTTGTTGTCCTCAGCTTCTTAAATTGATGTGTTCTGGTTTCCTGGGTTTATGGTGTGAACTTCTGTGGTAGGATACCTGTGAAATTCAGTGCTGCAATCTCCTGCTTTTATCTTGGTGTCCTCCACTTCCACCTACTCCTTTCTTTATTGTGCGTGTGTGATCAGTTGAAGGGGGAGGCAAAATGGTTTATGATAGCTGAAGATTATTTTATTTTATTTACAGACACAGTCGGCAGAGAAGAAATAGACAATCTTTAGGCTATGTATAGAGTTAACCATGTTCTTCGACCCAGCTTGCCAATTTCAGGAAAGGATGGACATAAGTTAAGTCTCTTGTTGTGAAGGGGGGGCTTGTGAGTTGTATCTAGAAAGCAGTGTGCTTGTGGGTGGTCAGATTTGAGGTAAGGTGAGAGTATAGGTTAGTAACTAGGTGTAGCGTGTGAGTAAATAGAGTAATAGAATTCAGGAACCTGTAAGGTGGTCTAAGGTCTGAGAGATGTGTTTTGAAGTATTACCGTTGTATAGAAAAGCTCTTATTTACAATAATATTAGAGCAACACTCATGTGATAGACTCTATGTGATCTGTCTAAATGTGGGTTATAGATCTTGGGTAGTATGGCAAAGGAAAGCAAGTGAAGTATAGAAAATTAGCAATACACTGTGTTGGAAAGAGCAGTGGGAACCTGTCAGGTAGTACAAGATAACCAGCCAGGACTAAGAAACCTGTACAGAAAGAGGAGGGATACAGAGATATTCTTAAAATAAAAAAAAGAAGTAAGAATAATGCAAAAAAAATACACCTAACAGAAAACTAAGCAACACACAAACAAACAATCCAACACACACACACACAGACACATACACACACACACACACAAAAGTCAGGAGAAAAGAGGAATAAGCGGAAAATTTGGGAAGAATGGAAGGGCTAAAACTGGATGAAAAGAAAAAGAAATGAGGGACAGAGTACTGAAAGATAGAGCAACAACACAGTTTACAAGATATAAGACTACTTACAAAAGAAGTTGAGAGAGGAAAAAAAAGGGGGTAAGGGGAAAAGAACTGCCCACCACTCACATCTAAACAAAAACAAAAACAAGAACAACAACAAAAAATAGCACCCTTCCTTTGTCAGTTTCAAACTGTCCAAACCGGTTTTTCTGGTTGCTGCATCTCTGAGGGCAGGTGTGCTGGCGTGAGCGCGAGCAGGGTGCCTGATTGGGATGTGGGCACCCACACCCCTGGGAGGCTGCCTGTTTCCTTCTCAGTCCCGTGGGATGACCCAGGTGTTCCCACCCCTCCCCTGGATGGCTGCTGGGTGGTTGGGCTGTGAGGCAAGCTGCTGTGGCAGAGCACCTCAGTTCACTTTCCAATAGAGACTTCTCCACAAACCTGCCTCTCAGCCCAGCCCAATCCCAAAAGACCAGCAACGACAGTGTCCTTCTTAAATCCCCCCGGCTGGCAGGCTGGTGGGCTAGCGGGCTCGTGGGCTGGCGGACTGGCGACCACTGAGTCCGCAGTTGGCCCCCTTTACGTTAACTTAAGCCCACAGGTCTCTGCCCGGTATTAACCTGCTTGCCTAGATGGGGAGGGAGGGAGTCAGTTCTCTCCCACAGAGTCTGTTGCCGGCCCACCGGGTGCCGGGCCTCTGGAGTTCCCTCCGTCACAGGCGCCCCAGTCCTGGATTCAGACGAGGCTTCTGTTTCCCACTGATGGTGTGGACCCCGATTGTGTGCCAATTTTCAACCGTACTCACGCTCCACCAAAGGTCACCTGCCTTGGGCTCGCCCAGGCACAGCCCACAGCCTAGGAGGCCGCGGGTGCGCAGCCGCTTTTGTCCTCACTCGCCTTCTGGAGTCCTTGCCGACCTGCAGGTGTCTGGTTCCTCTGTCACACACCCTGGTCTCTTATTTTCATAAATGCTGGGGTATTCTTGGTTGATTATGCTGTTTCGGTAGACCTGCCCAGATTTTCTACCAGATGCATGGGAGCTGGGTTCCCTCCATGCTACTCTGTCGCCATCTTAACACTCCTCCCCCCTCAATATCAGACTATTTTAAAAATTATTTTATTGTACTTCTATTACACTTGTCTGTATTTACTCCCTACCACTCCCCCCTGCCCACCCCAGCTCCAGCCAAACCCTCCTCCATCCCTTGCTTCCAACCCCCTTGGTTTTGTCCATGTGTCCTTTATAGTTGTTCCTCAAAACCCTTCCCACCTTTCCCCCATTATCCCCTGCCACCTACCCTCTGTTTACTGTCAGTTCTTAATTTCAGTGTCTCTGGTTAAAGTTTGCTTGCTTTTTTCTTTTGTTGGTTAGATCAGTTAAAGGTGACATCATACAGTATTTGTCCCTCACTGCGTGTCTTATTTCACTTACCATAATGATTTCCAGTTCCATCCATGTAGGTGCAAAGGGGAGGAGCTCCTTCTTTCTCTCTGCTGTGTAGTATTCCATTATGTAAATGTACCATGTTATTTTGATTCATTCATTTACTGATGGGCACTTAGATTGCTTTCAGCACTTGGCTATTGTAAATTGGGCTTCTATGAACAGTGGGGTGCACAGGTTCTTTTGGATTGGTGATTCAGAGTTCTTAGGATATAATCCCAGCAGTGGAATTGCCAGATAAAAAGGGAGTTCCATTTTTAGTTTTCTGAGGAAATTACATACTGTTTTCAACAGTGTCAGCACCAAGAATGTACTAGGGTTCCCTTTTCTCCACAACCTCTACAACACTTGTTGTTTGTTGATTTGTTTATGATGGCCATTCTGACCAGTGGGAAGTGGTATCTTATAGTGGCTTTAACTTGCTTCCCTCTGATGGTCAATGATGCCTAGCATCTTTTAATATGTTACTGAGCCCTCTGTCCTCCTTGGAGAAGTGTCTTTTGAAGTCTTCATTAGCTCAATTTTTTAGTTAGCTTCTTTGTCTTCTTGGAGTGGAGTCATGTGAGTTCTATATATAGTTTGCACATCAAAACCCTTGTCCAAGATATCATTGGCAAATATGTTTTCCTATATAGTTGGCTTTCTTTTCATTTAAATGCTTTTTTCTTTAGCCATGCAGAAGCATTTTAATTTGATGACGTCCAATTTGTTTATTCTTTTCTTTATGTTCCTTGCTCTAGGAAACATATTGATGAAAATACTACTGTGTGGAATGTCTGAGGTTTTCCTGTAGGACTTTTATGCTGTCACAACTTAAATTTAAATCTTTTATCCACCTTGAATTTATTTTTGTGTATGGTGTAAGTTGGCGCTCGAATTTTATTTTTTGCAGGTAGCTGTCCAACTTTCACAACATCATTTGTTGAAGAGGCTAATTTTACCTCACTTTATGCTTCTGCCTGCTTCATTGAATATTAATCGGCCACAGAGAATTGGGTTTATTTCTGGGCTCTCTGTTCCATTGCTCTCTGTGTCCATTCTTATGCTAGTACCAAGCTGTTTTGATTACAGTGCCCTTGAAATATAGTTTGGTATCAGGTATTCTGATCCCTCCTACTTTTTTCTTTCTCAAAATTGCTGTAGCTGTTCAGGGTCATTTAAGGTACCATATAAATTTTTGAAGTGTTTGTTCTATATCTGTGAAATATGTCATTGGTATTTTAATAGGGATTGCATTGAATGTGTAAATTGTTTTGGGTAGTAAGGACATTTTGATGATGTTAATTCTTCCAATCCATGAACATGGTATATGTTTCCATTTGTTTGTGTCTTCCTTAATTTATTTCTTCACTGTTGTATAGTTTTCTGGGTACAAGTCTTTTACCTCCTTCATTGGGTTTATTTCTAGATACTTTATTTTTCTTGTTGCTATATCAAATGGGATTTTATTCCTGTTTTCTGCTTCTGGTGTTTCATTGTTGGTATACAAAAATGCCTTTGATTTCTGAATATTGACTTTGTATCCTGATGTTTTGCCAAATTCATTTATTAGGTTGGGCAGTTTTTTTGCCAAGTGTATAGGATTTTCTATGTACACTATCATGTCATCTGCAAACAATGACAGTTTTGTTTCCTCTTTTCTAAATTGGATGCCTTTTATTTCTTTTTCTTGTCTCATTGCTTTGGCTAGGACTTCCCGTAGTGCGTTGAATAGAAGTAGTTAAAATGGACATCCTTGCCTTGTTCCTGATCTTTGTAGAAAAGCTCTAAGTTTTTACCCATGAAGTATGATGTTGGCTGTAGGTTTCTCATATGTGGCCTTTATTATGTAATCATAAATGGATGCTGTATATTATCAAATTTTTTGCATGTATTGCTCTGATTATGTGATTTTTGTCTTTCATTTTGTTTATGTAATGTATTACCTTTATTGCCTTGTGAATATTTACCGTCTTTTCATCCCTATGGTGAATCCTACTTGATTATGTTGTATGATCTTTTTAATTTATTGCTGGATGCAGTTTGGCAATATTGTGTTTAGGATTTTAGCATCTATGTTCATCAGTGATATTGGCCTGAAGTATTCTCTCTTTTTTGTGTCTTTATCTGGTTTTGAGATTAGGATGATGCTGGCTTCATAAAAAGAGTTTGGGAGTTTTTCATCTTCTTGGATTTTTTGTAATAGTCTGTGAAGTGTAGAGGTTAGCTCTTCCTTAACTGCTTTGTAGAATTCTCCTCTGAAACCATCTTGTCTATGACTTTTTTGTGTCAGGAGTTCTTTGATTACTGCTTCAATTTACTATGCTGTTATTGGTCTGTTCAGGCTTTCAGCTTCTTCTTTATTCAGTTTTGGAAGATTATATTTTTCTAGAAATTTGTCCATTTCACCTAGGTTTTCAAATTTCTTGGCATATAGTTCTTCATAGTAATTTCTAACAATTCTTTGTATTTCTGTGATGTCAGTTGTACTCTCTCCTATTTCATTTCTGATTGTGTTTATTTGGGTCCTATCTCTTTTTATCTTGATGACTCTGCTCAAAGGCTTGTTGATTTTGCTTATTTTTTCCAAGAACCAGCTCCTGGATTTATTGATCCTTATAATTGTGCTTTAGTCTCTATGTCATTTAATTCTGCTCTGATATTGGCTGTTTCCTTCCTTCTACTTGCTCAGGGCTGTCTTTGTTTTTGTTCTTCAAGTTCTTCCAGGTGTAGGGTTAAGTTGTTTATTTGAAACTTTTCTGTCATGTTTAGGTAGGCCTGTATTGCTATGAACTTCCTTCTCAGGACTACCTTTGCTGTGTCCCACAAGTTTTCGACTATTGTGAGCTCATTTTCATTTGTCTTCAGAAACTTTTAGATTTCTTCCTTGATCTCATTCTTGACGCATTCATTGTTTAATAGTAATCTATTCAATTTCCATGAGTTTGAGTGTTTTTGAATTTTTTCCTTGAGGTTGCTTTGTAGTTTCAGTCCCTTGTGGTCAGTGAAAATGCTTGATATGATTTCAATTTTCATGAATTTGTTGAGGCTTTTTTTGTGTCCTGTCATGTGGTCTATCTTTGAAAATGTTCCATGTGCATGTAAAAAGCATGTGTATTTTGCTTCTTTGGGATGAAGGGCTCCGTATATATTGGTTAAGTCCATTTGATCTAGGGCATTGTTCAATGCCGCAATATCTTTGTTGATGTTTTATTTGGTAGATCCATTCATTTTTAACAGTGAGATATTGAAATCCCCTAGTATAATTGTGTTGCTGTCAATATAATTCTTGAAGTCCTCAAAAAATTTTTTATGTGTTTGGGTACTCCTATGTTTGGTACATATACATTATAATGTTTATGTCTTAGTGGATTCTTTTCTTGAGTATTATGAAGTGACCTTCTGGGTCTCTTATTATGAGCATGTTTTCAAGTCTGTTTTGTCTGATATGAACATTGCTACCCCATTTTTTTTTTATTTCCTGTCCATTTGCTGGGTATATTTGTTTCTAGCCCTTCACTTTCGGTCTGTGTAGGTCTTTTATTCTGAATTGGGTCTCTTGTAGGCAGCATATCTGTGGGTCATGCTTTCTTATCCATTCAGCTATTCTATGTCTTTTGATTAGAGCATTTCATCCATTTACATTTAGGGTTATTATTGATCAGTGCTTTTTTATTCAATTTTTTTCTTACCTGTGTTCCTCTCTCTCTCACTCTTCTTTTTCCGTTTTCTTAAAGCAGACCCTTTAGCTCCTCTTGCACAGCTGGTTTGGAGAATGTGTATTCTTTGAGGCTTCTTTGGTCTGGGAAGCTCCTTATTTGACCTCCCATCTTAGTTGAGTGTCTTGCTGTATAAAGTAGCCTTGGTTGCAGGCATCTGATTTTCATTACTTGGAATATTCTTGCCATTCTCTTCTAGCTTGGAGTATTTCCATTGAGAAGTCAGCTGCTAGCCTTATTGGGGCTCCCTTGTATATTACTTCCTGTTTCTCCCTTGCTGCCTTTAAGATTCTCTCTTTGTCTTGGAATGTTGCCATTTTAATTATGATGTGTCTTGAAGTGGGCCTCTTTGGGTTCCTCTTGATTGGGACTCTCTGTGTCCTGGATTTGTGTGACTTTTTCTCTCATTAAATTAGGGAAGTTTTCTATCATTACTTTTTCAAACAGGTTTTCTCTTCCTATTTCTTCTTTTTCTCTTTCTGGTGTCCCTGTTGTACAGATATTATTACATTTCATGTTGTCCTGCATTTCCCTTAACCCCTCTTTGTTCTTTCTGAGTCTGTGTTCCCTTGTTTGTTCTTTCTGGGTGTTTTTTCCTACCTTGTCCTCCAGCTCACTCATCTGGTCCTCTGCTTCATCTAGCCTGCTTTTGATTCCTTCTACTATGTTCTTCAGTTCACAGATTGTATTGTTCATTTCCTCTTGGCTGCTGTTTTTTTAAAAAATATTTTATTTATCTTTAGAGAGGAAGGGAAGGAGAGAAGGAGAGAAATATCAGTGTATGGTTGCCTCTCGTAAGTCCCCTGTTGGGAACTGGCCTGCAACCCAGGCATGTGCCCTGACTGGGAATTGAACCATGATCGTCTGGCTCACAGGCCTGCGCTCAATCCACTGAGCTATACCAGCCAGGGCTTGGCTGCTGTTGATAGTTTCTATTTTTTTTCATGTTGATACAGTTTGCAGTGAGTTCATTATAGTTTCCCTGTAGTTTCTGGTAATTCATTGTGAATTCATTGAGCTTCCTGGTAACTATTGCTTTGAACTCAATATCTGATAGTTGAGTTGCCTCTGTTTCACTTAGCATTCTTTCTGAGGCTTCCTCCTTTCCTTTCGTTTGGGGTGTTTGTTTTTCTTCTGATTGTTTGTGAGACTCTACTTGTTAGCTTCTGCTTCTTTTTGTGATCTGCTCTGACTCTCTGGTTTATGGTTTCAACTTCTATGGCAGAAGATCTGTGAGATTCAGTGGTGTAGTCTCCTTGATCTTCTGAGGTTGCTGGTCTTGGGCTGTTCTTTATGTTGGCTCTCTGTATGTCTTTGTATTTTGATTGTTGGTGTGTCTTTCCTTGGTGGGTCCTTCCCTCCAGCTGGTTAACTGAGGGTCACTCCATCCACCATAACTTGTATTGTGTTGTGCAGGTGTGGACAGGTTGTGTTGAAGCTGATTCTTCTGTGTGTGTAAGATTTTGAGGCTTCTCTCTTACTCTTGTTCAGTTGTTTGTTGTGGGTAATTTCTTCACCATTTGCTTGTTTTTCTAGATTGGTCCTAGATGAGGTTAGTGTGGCTTCCACTCCCTCCTTCACCTTCTTCTGTTGTTATCTGTTGGCGTCTCCTTTGTTGTTGTTGGGTTTCCTCTTCCAGAAAGTATATTGGTGTTCAAAGCTCCCTCCTACTCTGGGAACATAATCTTTCCTGTCATCACCCGGTCCCAGGTAGGCAGAGTGTGTGTGAGGCTTTCTGCGGGAGTGAGCCCCATTATCTTTCTAACATCATCTTTTTACAAGTGTCCAGGCCAACTGTCTTGTGCAATGGCTGCAAGTCAGGAATTGTCTGATTGCTTCCTCATGACTAGATTTGGGGTAAATATTTTAAACACATGTACTACTTGTGGGTTTGTGTGCTCCCATTGTATCATATCAGAGGCACTTTCTGGCTACCTGTGCCATTATTAGTGATGCCAGCTTTGATCACCTGTTTAAGGTGGTCATGTCGGCCATGTCTTGCCATTGTAATGGGAACCTGCAGAATGTTACTATGAGACTTGAAATATCATGTTCTTTAACAGACTTCTACCCAATGGTTTGGACCTCCATTGATGATCCTTGCTTGAATCAATTATAAACTGGTGGTTCCAAAGTTTCAATAGTTTTTAAAAGTGCCAGGGGGCTGAGGGCACCTTCATTTTGCATCATGCTATTGAGTGAGGTGCTGAGTTGGCATTGTTTCTAAAGTTCTTATGCTAAAACTAAATGTTGTAAAAGAAAACTGTGGAGCCCTGATTGGCTCATTTATTCATTTTGCCTGGCTGTGGCAGGATTCTGTAATGTAACCCATTCTGCTGGTTCTTTTCCTCCTCAGGCCAGCAAGCTGTGGACCTTGTGGAACTTGTCTCTCTCTTCCCCACACTCACGGGCCTCGCAGGATTGCATGTTCCACCTCGTTGCCCCATTCCCTCATTTCATGTGAAGCTGTGCCGAGAAGGCCAGAGCCTTCTGAAGCATTTTCGATTTAGTGATTTGGAAAAGGATCTGACACTCCATGATAATCCCCATGAGTCCATTGCCTACAGCCAGTACCCTCGGCCTGCAGACTATCCTCAGTGGGATTCTGACAAGCCGAGTTTAAAAGATATAAAAGTCATGGGCTATTCTATACGCACAATAGACTATAGATATACTGTGTGGGTTGGCTTTAATCCCCATGACTTTCTGGCTAACTTTTCTGATGTCCATGGAGGAGAACTGTATTTTGTAGATTCTGATCCTTTGCAGGATCATAATATGTATAATGACTCCCAAGGTGGAGACCTTCTTCAATCACTGATACCTTGAGTTGTGCCAACCACAAAGGGATTATGTATGTATGTGTGTGTGTATGTGTGTGTGTGCGTGCTCCCTTACGGCAGGTAACAAAAGGAATTAGAGCTGGTTAGTTCATGATTACTCTTAAAATCGGAAGAAATCCAAGGGATATGCAATCAAAATGCACATCAACAATTTGGCAAAAGAATATACTGCAGCCAAATATTTTGATGTGGTCTTTATTAGTTTCTAATTGATAATTGAACTGGGGCTGGGCTGAACCTTTTCTTTCCTTTTTTTAAAGAGTCATAGCTTATTTATTGAATGAATAAATACAGATTAGTAAACTATAATTGTCATACCTTTAGATATCAGACCATAATAACCAAACATAACACTATATTTAAGACTTTAATTAGTTGTGGAGTTTAGTGCATTTCAAAAAGTAAGTATATATCAAATTAAGTTTGACACTGAGATTCTGTTCTTTTGTTTGTCATTTTATTATTTGTCTTATTTAGCCCAATATATTAAAAGTATTATGTCAATATGTAATGTAGATTTCTTTTTAAAATAAATAATAATGCTAGATGCCAAGGCCTTAAACTTTTACTTTTAATTTTTGTTTCTAAGATCACAAAATTGAAAGTCTAAAGATAAATATATGAAGTAATTAATGTGGAATTTCTACATGAAAAAATAATGTTCAGTAAACTAGAGTCATAACATGAATGAGAAATTCAGTTACTTTTTTATAGATTTTTTCACTCAAATAATAATTTGTTAGCAAATAATATGACCCTTGAACCTAAAGGCCATGTATTAAAAGACATCATTGTTTACAATGGAAAACATTTAAAGACATAATTGTATGCATGTGTCAAGTCACTCACAACTTTATTAGTGTTCTCTTTCAGGGGTGTTTGGTTGCAGACATCCATTTATTCAGGAAGCAAGAAATACCTAATTAATTACTGATCAAAGACAACATTAATTTTATTAAATTTAAAATTATTTTGGGAATTTTGAAAACTCCATTAGTGTAATATCAGGTCATTTCTAACCCCCCAGAATGTAGTTCTGAAAATGAAAGTGACCGGAAAGGCAGATGGTGGTGATAAACTTAGCCTATGTCATCTTTAAAAGGATGGAATATTCACAACTCATTTACAATAGGCTGCAGCTGATCAAATTATCAGTAGTCATCAGAAGAGTCAATCAATTTCCAAATAAACATCAAATATAGTTTTGTATCAAAATAAAACTTCTGGTTTTAGTAGTTCTCTCTGTGCAAATGCTTCATTGGCGAAACAAAATACAGCAAATTACCATATGATATCACTGTTAACAGGAATCTAAACAACAAAACAAACAAGCAAGCAAAATATGACCAAACACACTCAAATACAGAATAGGCTGACAGGGACCAGAGGGGAAAGGGGAGAGAATCACAGGGGAAAAGGGGATGGACTCACATGAACAAGTATAAAGGACACAAAGGAGGTGGGGAGCACTGGGAGGGCAGGGCTGGGAATATAAGACAGAAAACTGTACTTGAACAAGAATTAAATAAAATAAAAAATAAAAATAAAAATAAAAAGACACATGGACAATAACTAAGGTGGGGGACAGAAATGGGGGGGAGGTGGGGAGCACTGGGGGGGCAGGGCTGGGTATATAAGACAGAAAACTGTACTTGAACAAGAATTAAATAAAAATTTAAAAAATACAGCAAATTAGGTTACATTACTGCAGTATATTAAATAGTAACCATAGTTTTTTGATCCATTCATTTACTGACGGGCACCTAGGTTGCTTCCAACTCTTGGCTATTGTAAATTGTGCTGCTATGAACATTGGGGTGCAAATAAGCCAGGTGTTGAAGGACAAATACCATATGATCTCACCTCTAACAGGAAGCTAAACAACAAAGCAAACAAGCAAGCAAAATATAACCAAACACACTGAAATAGAGAACAGGCTGACAGTGACCAGAGGGGAGAGGGGAGGGAATTTCAGGGGAAATAAGGGAGGGATTTAGAGGAACCTATATAAAGGATACATGGACAACAACTGAGAAGGGTGGAAATGGGAGGGAGGGGGGAGGATGGGGGGTGGGATGGGATGGGAGTAATAGACAGAAAACTATACTTGAAAAATAATTAAATAAAAAAATTGAAAAAAAATAAATGGTAACCAAAAAGGCAAGATATTACATTAAAATATTACTTCAAATTTATAAAATTTGAAAAGTTTTTTATGCTAAGTAACTTACAATAGAGGTATGTATAGTACCACAATGACCTTCAAAGTGACTAAGTGACTCAGTGTTCTGACAACAACAATTTCTACTTCAGGAGTGAAGGCCTTATTCATCTCCCCCCAATCCTGCAGCTTCTTTCTCCTGTGGAAGCCTCAGCTTACCTGTAGACGGCTTCCCTCAGTCTTTTCTTTATCCTTCTTCATCCTCCTTATGGCTTTTATCACTTCCACTAAGATTTTTACAATCCACGCTGTAAATTTCTCATGACATATTTTCAGTATATTTAGCTTTATCTCCTACTCCATACTTATAGTAAGTTTGAACACAGTGATTTACTCCACATTCATTTGTTGCTCTCATTGTCTATAATACATACACATCATCATTTTCTCACTTTATTTCTTGAAGCACAGTTTCATTATCAGAAATTCCCAAACTCTGCTCTTGCTGAAGTCATAAGCTGAACTATGCCAGAAGAGAGTGAAGTGACATGCACATCGGATGTGCATCTGCCATTTTGTCAGTAATGTATCTGAATTACCAAAGCTACATCTGAGTCTGGGTCAACATGGGGTACTTTTACATGTCGATCTGTCTTTGCTGGAAGTGCTTCTGACCTATCTTTGCTACATGAGGACATAGCCTCAGAATGCTTCAGCTCTCCTTAGTTTATAGTTTTTCTTGGCCTCCCTTTGAAAATCTCTTTTTTTTAGCAGCAAAGGCTGCATTTCACATTCAGTGGTATGCTCTTCTAAAATCATCTTATGAGTTTTTTTGTCATTGTTGTTTTTGTTACCGAACCCAATTTAGAGCCACTTCTTGTTTCCTTCTGCATGTCTTCAACACACATTGGAATAAACAGCTACTTCTGGTTTTCAGATATTAAACCTGATTATGTTCCTTCGTTTAGATAAACCACATCTTTGTTGTTTCATGTAACCTTTATTTCATCCCACTGAGCTGGACATCTTTTATTATTTGTTCTCCAGATACTATTTGTAGAAAAATCCATTTTACTTGACCAGGGCTCCTTTTTCAGTTCAGCTGAAACCAGAACAAGTATTCTCAGAAATTTTCAATGGTCCTAATTCAGTGGCTCACAAATATGAGGGCACACCAGAGAACTTCCTGAAGGGCTTGTTAAAATCCAGTGTGCTGGGCCCTGCCCATAAAGGTTCTGATTCAATGTGTCTGGGTGAGGCCACTAGGCACATATATGACTATTTAATTTTAAATTATTTAAATGAAATAAACATTTCAAAAGCAGAATCTCAATTGCACTCGCCACATTTCAAGTGCTCGATAGCACTTGTGGTGCTATCGAGTTTCAGAACATGTGGTTGGTTAGTGGCTACCATGTTGGACAACACATATGTAGAACCTTTTTGTCGTGACAGAAATATGATTGAATGGAACTGCACTAGATTAACTGAATTTGAGCTGTATCTCTCTGGTTGTTGGCAAGTTCCTCCTGTGGATTGATTCCCTACCCTATGTTTGCCTGCAAGCATGTCCAGATGTGAGTGAAGCATGTTTGTTTAAACATAGCATAGGCAGTTTACTCTGGCAATTGGCCTTTTTCTCTATTCCCATGGCTATCACTGAAGCCCTTCTTACCTCTTTCCCAAGTAGTTTACCTGCCTTTCCTCTTTCCTCCCTCATCCCTAAAGAATCCGAATGTCTTCCTGAAATCTCTCTTTGATCCTGTCCTTTGAGAACACCATTAGTGCCTATTACTGGGTCTATACAGACCTCCCCTAGCAGTCAGAGTCTTCCCTGACTCCACAAAGACCTTTTCCTTGGCTGGCCAGTTTGCATACTGGTCCCTCACTGTCCTTTGCCAATCTCTGCCTCCTCATTCACCCCTAGATTTTCCTTCTTCCCTTCACCATATATTCATGATCACTCTTCACACCCTGCTCCCAGGCTTCGACCTCCAAAAGGCTAAGAATTTGTGACTCTCTAGACTATATAATAGGAGGAAATTAACATTATTAAACAATCTTGTGGTCCCCTTACTTAAATAAAGGTATTTTTTCTTGATCATAAAATTGTATTAATTATAGAAAAACTGGAAAACAGAAATATAGTAAAAGGTAGGAAAATACATCCAGTATTTTACTCTAAGATAGTCCGTCAGTTAATATCTTGTGTTTTGGGGGGATGTAAATTTTTACATGGTTGTGATCATACTATGTGCTCTATTGTATAGTTTTGCATTCTTGTTTTTTTTTCACTGAAGTATTATATGTGGTTATTACACACTTTTGCAAAAATGCTTTATGCTGGTAAGAATATATTTTATTGTGTAGTTTTTATCAATTTACATAACCATCCAATCATTTGAAGTTTAGGTTATTTCCAAATTTGTAGTGTAAATAATGCTGTGATGAATAACTTTTTGAATAAAATGTTTTTGTGTATTTCAAATTACTCCATTAGGGTAGTCTCTCAGTGCCAAATTGTCAAAAGTTTCTTTATTTTGTTCTCTTCCCCATGCTCATTATACCTTAGGGTAGTAAAACTAAAAGTAAAGCAAATAAGCATATAAATAAAAACCATAAAACCAACAAAAAAACCCAAAACTCACCCCTAATGATTGATGAAAATGATATCCTGTTTTATCTTCTAATTCTTTGCTCACTAGTGACTTTGATTGTATTCTCTCTGTACAATTATTGGGCATCTATATTTCCAGGCTGTGAATTTGCCTTTTAATTTTGGTTATGGGTTACAGTTTTCAAATAATTAAACAAATTGCTCTTTTCCTGTGTATTTTTTCCTGTCTTTTTCTGTTAAACCTGAAGACCTCTCTCAATCTGGAGATTGAATGAATATTTATATTATTTTGCTTGTTTGTGGTTTGGTTTTATACTTGATTTATCCTGTCTCTCCACCTCATTATCAAACTAACAAACATGCTTATTGTGGAGTATTGTGATGATGAAAAGAAGCCCACTGTCCAGAATATAGCCACTGTTGTGTGTATTTCTTTCTGTTCTTTTTCTACATACATGAGTACAGATATGGACAGTTTTATCTTTACATAGCTGAAATCTACTACAAACAGTCCTCTATACTGCTGTTTTTAAATCTAAAATAACATTAGAGTGTTTTTTTATGTCATTGATGGTTCTTGGTTAGCAGTTGTAATGACTGTACCACCCTCCCCACATTAATGTTTCATTATCAAATTTATGTAGGCGCTTTTGAAAACTGTGGTAAAATACACATAGCATAAAATTTATCATCTTAAACATTATTAAATGTGCACTTTGATAGCATTACGTGCACTTACATTGTTGTGTTGCTGTCATCTTCATCCATCCACAGAACTCTATCCCTCTTGCAAAACTGAAACTTTATTCTCATTAAATACTAACTTCCCATTTTTCCCCTCCCTCTAACACTTGGCTCCCACCATTCTATTTTCTGTCCCCATGAATTTGATTACCCTAGGAACCTCATATAAGTGAAATCATACAGTATTTGTCTTTTTGTGTCTGGCTTATTTCACTTAGAATAATATTGTTAAAGTTATCCATGTTGTAGCATATTGCAGAATTTCCTTTCTTTTAAAGACTGATTCATATTAAAGACTGATTGTATTGATAGACTACATTTTATTTATCAATTCATCCCCTGATGGACACTTGCTTTGTTTCTGCCTTTTGGCTTTTGGAAATAATGCTGCTATGATTATGGCTATACAGCTAGCTATCTGTTTGAGTCTCTGCTTTTGATTCTTTTGGGTATATACCCAGCCTATATTTATCTTTAATTACTTAAAAATGTTGGGTTGTGTGCTAAATGATGGACAAGGCAACTCTGAGGGAGCATCACCCAAGTTGCAGAGGCCAGGATATCTCTGAATGATGACAAGGGCTGGCTCTTCCCCCTTCTAGGGCCAACCTCACTGATGCCTGCCAGATTCCTACCTTACCATGTGAAGGGCTTTAGGTATAAATTCACACATGGGACTCAGTCCCTTCTCATTGTCCAAGTCCAAGCTGTATGTTATAGCTCCTCTGAAGAGTCTGTTGAATTCTGGCCTCGGATCCAGTGTTGAACTAGAATGCAGCTGCCCTCTTTGGCCTCCATCCATCTTGTCTTTTGGTCTTAGGTCTTTTGGCCTTTTTTTTGGTTGAGATTGCTGTCAGTGTAGTCCCTCCTCATCCCAATGCACTTGGTGTCCCCTTGACATTCCCTGAGCAGTCTCTCCTCTCCTCAGGAGAACTTAAAGATGAGAGGGCTGTCACTAATTGGTGGTCTTGGATTGCCCATAGTGTTGCCATGATGGGTAAGGATACTCCCTACCCTGAGGACTTGCCTTCCCCATGCTACTGAAACCCCTTATGGCATCCCTGCCCATTTGCTCACCAGATGGGGTAGGGCCACTTTTCTGTTGAGTGTCAGCTGAAATATAAGAAATCTAATGTTGTGGAGAGCCCACCTTCAAGGGCTTTTCTTTGTGATAGAGTTTTCTGGCTGTTGTTTCATGTACTACTCAAGATCAGTGGCAGCCAATGGTGCTAGTCACTGAAAGACACCCTTGTTTGACTATGGATTCCTAGGCCTCTGATGGGGGCAAATCTGGGCTGGAGAAAACAAATATGGCTTGGACTGGCTCTCGGTGAGATATCGGGAAACCACTTACAGGTACCCACACAAAATCATGTGGCAAAGCTCAGGAAAGAAGAGCAGAGTCCCACTACCAGGAGGGAACAAAGGCTCAAGGTATTTGGTATCTACTAGAAAACCAGAGTTAGGATCTGGGCAAAGAGAGGAGCCAACACCAGGAGAAGACTGGTTTTGCTTTTTTCTGTCTACAAAAGTCAAGGGCCGTTGATTTACGTGGGTAAGATGGTTTGGAGCAAGGATTGGAGCTGATGTTTACACAGCCTTTGCCCTAATTTATCATCATTTTGGGTGTGTTTTGGAAATAAACTTTAGCAGGTGATTTATATTCAAAACTCATCATTTTTGTAACAGGTTTTATGAATTCATCTCTTCTATGCTATTAAAAAGGTACCCTTGTATTTGTGTTAATGGCAGCATGAGTTATTGTATGATTAAATAACATTAAATTTGCCATTATCATTGTGTGTTCTATTCTTGCTGCTGTTTTGCAACTGCTTGATGCTTCCTTAAAATAAATGAAGCCATTTAATAAATCTCATTACTGTGGTACAGGTTTGTCCCTTTATAGTATCCAATCTGTTCCTACCTATGGGAGGACAGGGCAGGTGTGGTGTAGGTTTTGAGAAGGAGTTAAATTCTTTCTTGATGGTAGGGGGTACATTGCTCTTGGGTGTAGAAGTGCCTTTCTGGACAGTGATATTTCTCCTAGATTACCCTGAAATTAGAAACTCCCCAGAAAGAAGAAAGTAGTGGGGTGATAAATCAGATGGGCCTCTGTTTAGGAAAACCAGATATGCAATAGCAACCACTTAAAAGGGGGCAGACTTGTCTTCTTGAAGGAAATGCGTGAGTTCCTGGGGTCCCAACTGGAAAAATTCCTACTTAGTGATTTGAATTAAATGTGCTCTGATGAGCCTTGACTTATCTTTTTCCACATTTCCTTATGGATGGCTTTGAGTGAAGACATCATAAATTACCAAATGGATCAGGATGGGCTGGAAGGATTGGGTGAATCAAAGCGGATGAAATATATCCAATATTTTTATTTGCTGGCTTATTTATTGTGACTAGATAATATATGCATGTACAAAGTTTGAAAGAAACACACATGTCAACAATACAAGTCATTTTCTCTTCCTTTCTGTCCCCAGTGACTCTACTGTCCTCAGAGAAATGGAAAGTTGCCAGTTCCATGTGAATTGGTAAAGTTTGAGAAAGATAAATATAGGCCAAACAAGTGGGCCCAAGAACCAAGATATTAGGGAGGGGTGACCCAAGAGAGCAATGTCATACATGCAAACCTTTAGCATTTTAGTCAATGCTTAGTATGGGGACATGGTGTGATACAGCTGCCAGGAAGTGAAAGGAATGGCATGCTACATAAATGGGTATTCAGGAGGAGTGAGGTGGTGAGCTGTTCTTCCCACATGGCCAGCCAGCATCTGGAGGATTGTGTTTAGCCAAGGACTCAGAGTTGTCATAGAAATGTGGACAAACAGGAGATCCAACATGGCATGTGAGGAACAATCTAAGGAGGAATGTTTAACTTGTGAGAAAAAAAAAGACAGGGGAACATATGGTGGAGGGTGATGGGGGGCAGAGCATGGTACTGTCTTGAAATATCTGCAGAATCATCATAGGCAAGAGAGATTGAACGTGTCCTCTAATGGCCCCAAGGGACAAACCAGTACTAGAGGCTGCAGGAAACAGATGGCAGTTCAGTGAAAGGTTGAATTTTAATAGCAGCTCATAGTTTGAAGAGTCTGTTCGTAGTTTTGGTGAGCTGTCTACCTGAAGTATATAATACCTAGGAAGGTGTTTCTGAACAGGGGTGATTCTACTCTCAGGGGACATTTGGCAATGTCTGGACTAATTTTTGGTTGTCACAACTGAGGGCAGTGCTGCTGATATTGAGTGGGGAGAGGCCAGGGGGGAAGGAAGCATGCACGGGAAAGCCTCCACTGCAAAAACAATCTGGCCCCAAATGGCACTATTTCCAAGGTTGAGAAACTGACACAGGCAATCATTTGCCAGAGCAGGCTATCCACTAAAACCCCTTTTGTCTCTGAGACTTTTATGATTTGGAGAATACACACTCAATTATTAAAATAATGTGCTGACTATATAAAATGAGTGGCCCTTTGCATATTGCCTTAAAAAATCTTTAAAGAGGACAAGGAGCATTCAAATAAAGATGAAGATTTTAAAACAACAAAAAAAGTTTTTATAGTAGTAGTTGTTTGGATTTTTCATTTCTCCCTGTCCAGAGAGATTCTCCCATCTCAGTTTTCTCTCTGATAGAAGGGGACTTATGTATGCTGGGTAATTTCTTTTAAAAATAATATTGGATTCCTCCCTTATTGCAACAGTATTTATGTATTTATCACAGAAAAATTAGAAAAATATTCTAAAGCAAAGACAATAACTTAACACCACTCTTAACCTGATACAGCTTTTCCAATGCATAATATAGTAAATAATTTTACATTCTATCTGTTATTCTACATCCTTTTTTACAATCTGCTTTTATGCTGAATGATTTCTAAGGGGCTTTCCAATTCCAACTTCCTATGACCTGCAAATATGAAGCATTTGCATGTGAGCATGTGATGCTATTTCCTGGAGGACAAAATGGGAAACCTGAGAGTTTCCTTCCTTTCCCCTGCCGGGTTATAAATGTGAATACTTCTATAAAGTTTGACACCAAGACTGCTGCTCTTTCTAGCCTTGACCTTCATGACTCTGCTGGCTGCAGGGCCTGAGGAGCCCTAAAACCCTACAGGGCATAGACATGCACCAAAAGACCATGTGGATTTCAACTTCTTTAGTATATTCCAAATCTATCCACACATCTATCTCTACACATACCTTTCCATGCCACCATCCCCTATCATTTGGACACCTGACCATTTCCTAAGTGGTCTTTTACTCCTGCTTCATAGTATTCCAGTTCACACAGTTCTGCAGATGATCTTAGCAAAATGCAAATCTGATAGTGTCACTGACCACTGCTTGTACCTCCCCACCCCCAAATATAGTGTTCAATGGCTTCCCGTTGACATGAAAACAAGCAGAAAACACTTTAACCTGGACTTTGCACATACACTTTGACTTGGCCCCTACTGACCTTCTTGTCCTGACTCCTGTCTTCAGGGCCAGCTTGACTCTCCCTTCCCAAGATTATACTTTCCTAATGCCTGTGACTAGGTCAGATTGCAACATACCCATACCACTTTTTCTTAGCCCTCAGCTACGTTGTAGTTTCACACTCATTTATTTAATTGCTTCGTTGGCAGGTATTTCACCCCAATAAGCTCCCTGGGGCATAGAGTGTCTATTTTTGCACTATTGTCTCCCAGCGTGTAGCACATCGGAACTCCCACAACTAATATTAGTGGAATGAGTGAGTACTTGTGTATTAAGGTAACTCTAAAGGATTAAATTGTAGAAATGGAATTTCCAGGTCAAAGGCATGAATAGAGGACATTTGTCATGATTTTGGCCACTGGCATCATACATGTCTTCCTCTGCTGGGGAAATTCCCCATGCTATTATTTTGGGTGGGAAGCAGAACCTACTTGCCATTGTAGAGGCACAAAATACCAGATAGCCAGTTTTCCTATGGCTCCCTTGTGGCTAGAGAGCAGATATGTGACCCTGACCCAACTAAACAGATACCCTCTTCCCAATCTGTGAGACAGGAACCATGGTGACTCCATCTTTGTTGTAGAAACCAGTGGTGGAAGGCATAGCACATAGGCTCTGCAGCAACAGTGGGTGAGCAGTGGCCACCAGTGTCTGGTAGTAGCAATGGCAGTGTCAGTACCAGACTGTTTTGGGGGTGTGATTTCAGCTGCGGTTGTATACCGTCTGTCTCTACCCGGGTCTGAGGCTGCAGTGTTCCCTGGGACTCTGAGTTAATAGCCTTAAAAAAAGTACAAACCCTTTTCTGCTTAAATTAACTAGATTCAGTCAAGCAACTAGGGCTCCTGACTAAGGTAGTCTGTACATTGGACAATCTGGAAGCTGGTGCCAAACTGGCCTCCAAAGAGTTTGCACAAATTGACAATCCCGTAAGTAGGGCACCCAGCATTTGTGTTTATATCTGTGTTTTGTTGCTTTGCAATGACCTAATTCTAAGGAAAGAGGCATTTCTTATTTATTGTCTATGCTAAGCCTCTAATCCAGTGCCTGGCATGTTTTATATACTTATATGTTTACTCAGTACATGAACAAAAAATAATTTTTAAAAAAGTTTAAGGAAGACCAAAATAGAACCAAAGACTGAAATTTGGGAGGATGCCTATGCATTTCCTCATTCCATAAAGGGAGCTGAAGCCTAGAGGAGGGAAGCCACTCAATCAAGGATTTACAGCTTGCAAAGTGGCAGCAGGCCTTAGACCTAACTTCACTAAGTCAATTCTGTGGCCACCTCAAAGTCTACAGCTTGGGTAACTTTCCTCTTCTTGGGTCTACCCACCCAGGAGGTAGGTTTCAGCTGCAATGATGAGCAAATAGGCCATGGAGCAGCCAGAAAATCAACTTGTGAAAGGAGAAATTGCCGTGACCATCCACTTGGAAAATTGCCTTTGTATGTAACTGGAAGGCACAAATGCATGTGTGCATGTATGTATGTATGTATGTATGTAAAGATTAAATTTGAGCCCCTCTACAGCCATATTTTCCATTTCCTTTCATTCTTTAAAAAATTATTTACTTATTTTAAGGGGGGGGAAGAGAAGGAGAAACAGAAGGAGAGAAACATCAGTGTGTGTTTATCTCTCACATGCCATGTACTGGGGACCTGGTGCACAACCCAGGCATGTGCCCTGACTGGGAATCAAACCAATAACCCTTTTGTTTTCAGGCCAGTACTCAATCCACTGAGCCACACCAGCCAGGGAAATTTCCCTTCATTCTTTGTATTGCTTTCAAATCAAAGGGAAGCAATGAGAGAGAACCTCTTCCCCTGAGCTACATATATGAAAATGAAGAAGGTTATGGGAGTCATATGTTTTCAATAATGGATCCATGTTGCCTCCCTTTGTTGGAAATAAAGGGAGATGGCTGCTAAGTTGTAGGGAAGAGGTAATGGATGGTGGTGGGGGAATCCTAACTCAGTGCTTTTACCTTTCCCACATCCTACAACTATCTATGTAAGCATAACCAACTGGTAGAAAAATCAGTCCTGAGCCCAACCATCTCATTTTATTATAGGGGTTTTAAAAACTTTTTCACCACCACAGCTTGATAGTTTAAAATATTTATAGAGCTGAGTCTGTTTTAAAGAGAACATCTATAAAATTGGGTCAGCAGGTATGTTACATGTTGGCAAGTAAGTTGAAATAGAGCCCTGGTCTGGTCGGAACTTCACAACAGCAGGGAAAGCTTTATTTCCACGTAGGGCACTTGGACTTGTGCCTTTGGACTTCGATCCTTCCACACCGTCCAGGCCAGCGTTTCTGCACTTAATGGGCTGGCTGTAGACGGTGGGGGTGGGGGGTGGGGGTGGGGGGTGGGGGCAGGCTGAGACAGCTTG
Source organism: Sturnira hondurensis (assembly GCF_014824575.4). Classification (NCBI taxonomy): domain Eukaryota; kingdom Metazoa; phylum Chordata; class Mammalia; order Chiroptera; family Phyllostomidae; genus Sturnira; species Sturnira hondurensis. The sequence goes on from NW_028083231.1 coordinate 696,717, forward strand.
CAGTTTCAGGAGAGGCCTGTAGAGGCCGCTGTGGTACCAAGAACAGGCGACCAACCGGTGGAGGGGACATCATCTAGGAGTAATGACTGTCACAAACACCGACTCTTCTCGAATTCTAGTCCACAATTTTAAAGACACTTATGAATTAATAAGAATAAAAGATTCAGCGGATGAAACGCAGGTACTGGATCCCCTGGGGTTGTTTACTAACTTCTTTTCTAACTCAGTTTCCCCTCTCTAGGTCTGGGTCTCTTTCTCATCTCTCCTAATGCAGGCTTTACATATGGTGAGGAAAATCATCCAAAAATGAAGAAGTGTTGTAGCTGCACCCTGTAGTACTTATTCCTTTTGCAAAACAGGATGTTACACTTTATTCTCCATTAACAAGTACTGGCAACAGGTGCCAGGCACCAAGTGGGCTGCTATAATGGGGCTGTGAAGTAAAATCTGGATGTCCAGATAAATAATGAATTTCAGATGAACAATGATTAATTGGTTACTATAAGTATTGATTTGTTGCTTCCTGGAATTTCCAATTTAACTGGATGTCCTGCATTTTGATTTGTAAACTCTGGCCATCCTACATGAGGAGTGATTCTGGTCAGGTAGCAGTGAGCTTCCCTGAGGGAACTCAGAGACTCCAGTTGTTCAGGGCTGAAGCCAGGCACACAGTTCTAATGCCATGTTGATGGCAATGTGTTCAGACAGAGAACAAATGGGCTCTCAGATTTGTCTAGTGGTAAGAGGTCTCAGAGAAAGGAGTTTTCTCACTGAGAAGTGGCAACTAGAGGTACTCTAATTGTCTTTGGTTATCACCCTCCCCCTAACACCTGCACAGGTAAACAAACTTCAGAAGACTTGATTTCCAAACTCACTGAGTTCACCCAGTGGTAACCTGTGTCATGGCTGTGGGAGAACCTGTGCACACATGCTGTACTGATGAAGGCCCTGCCCCTGGTGTGGTCACCATAGGACCCACAGTGGAACTGGGGCTACAGGTGGGACCAGAAGGAGATTTAACTCTGGGTAGCCAGTGAAGGAGGTGAAATGAGCAAAGGGCATTTTAAATGTGGGACTCCTGAATTCCCAGAAGTCCAACACCTAAATGTTCACCTCTTCTGACTCTTCACAAAGCTCTCCCATGTGGTTGGCGATCTAAGTAATGGCTCAATCAGGTCATTATTTGTGATGCAGTGGGGACATGCAGCCCTGGAATTTCCATTTTCTTGTTTAATAAATAAAACAGCTCTCCTGTAGAGTCCCCAGTCTCTGGTACCCTCATGTTGGTCTACTTGGGTCTCCAGGAGGTGCAGAAGAAATCCTGGGAGGCGGATCTGGAAGAGCCCACACAGAATGAGGTTGATCCAATTCTGTTACCTGAGGGCTGGATGACCTTATGCAAACCACTTCCCCTCTCTGGGCCTGTTTGCTCAGGAGAATGGGTACTCTCAATGAGTGGGTGCAGACAACATGCTACATCCTGGCAGGATCTAGCATTAGCCCATGTATCTTGTTTTTCCAAACTCTATGAGGTCAGGGAGAAGGTGGGACCCACTTGAAAGTGATCAATCTGCACATCCCAGGCCACCATTGATGGATTAGAAACATTTAAGATAGAAGGGGGCCTCTGGTTAGGGGATTCTTCTGCAAAAAACCCCCAGCTATTTAACAGAGTTATTACTGTGCAGGTATCAAAGTCTGTGGCAATTATTTGACACATTTATTCATTGTCTGCCTAGGCTGCGAGCACCTGGTGGGTAGGGAATATGTTCCCACCTCTGCCCTGATCCTGACCCTGACCGTTACCTATGGGGTGACCTGGGGCAAATCCCCCTGGTCCTGGATCTCCCCATCTAGGACCTATCCTTCCTTGCTGTCATACTCTAGAGTCTGTTGAAAGGCCAGCTTTTCTCTGCATGGGAGCTATGTTCAATATACAATCATAAATTTATTTTCTAGTTATTTCTAGAACTAGACTTGAATGAGTTTAAATTCAAACCTAACTCATATACACATTTCCAGAGTTTCCTGGGCTGATGAGGTCCCAGACTGACATGGTATTAGGCCAGATTCTAGTTTGAAGTTCACTTCCAGGGTAGGGGCGGGGGACCAGGACTACAGGAGGCTACCTGACAGAAGTAGGTGAGAACAGGGGGTTACTGTGCAGGTCATCACTGCCAGAGGCTGGTCCCTGATATGGGTAACTGGATCTGCCCTGGCACTCACACATACAGAAGGCTAGAAGAGCACAATTTCTTCAAAGTTTCCTGGAATGTAGGAAATGTCACCTGCATTTCCCTGCCCAGCCAGTCTTTAGACCTGCCACATTTCTCTCACATTACCTGGCTTCATAGCACCCTCCACTTTCTGAACTTACGTTCTTGGTAACAAATCATCATACATTTCCACCACTAGAATATTTCCACCACTAGAACAAGGAAAGTTGTGGTATCTTATTTACCACTACATTCTCAGAACATAGAACAGAGCCTCACAAGTGTTTGCAAAGTACTTGTTGCTTCACTTTTTGATCACTGTTTGAAAGCTTGTGAGAGAAACTATAGCAGATGAAATGGGCCCTGACTTTGGAGTGTGAATTTTTATTATACCTGGGATTAGCTGTGTGGCCTTAGGTAAGTGCATTAACCTCTCTAACCTTTAATCAGTCTTTTTTGGGGTGTAAAGGAGATAATGAATCCTGCCTCACGGGGTTGCTTTTAGGATTTGATTAGACCAAGTGAACTGTCCAGCTGTGTAAACCCAAAGTATCAGAGTGGTTATGCTACTGCAATATTGCCCTGCATTTGGGCAGCCCTTGCCCTTGGGGGTCAGTGGGGATGTTGACATTAGAACCCTAGTCTCCTAATCCCTGGTTCAGATGGCTTTAGGTTCCTTGTTCATGGCCTCATCAAAGTGACCTTGGAAGATTATGTACTCACATAGAAGAAAAGCTCACCTATTTTCCCACTGGGATTTGGGAGCCTTGGACTTTCTACTTCCTAGCATCCTCACTTCCCCAGCTGGCCCATGCAGTTAACTTCTGGTAGAAAGGCAGGTCAAAGATGCGGGTGAGGGCAGAGAGGCTGGGTCTTATTTGCTCTGTGGAAGGCTCTGGAAATCTCTGTCATGGTTTCTTACCTAACCTGCAGCCTAGAGCTCTTTTCTTTCCTATCTTGTCTCTTGATGTGCTACAGCTGTGTACACTGCAGACCCCCTGACCCCAGCCAACATGGGAGAGGGCCCAGCTATTTCCATGGCTGAAAGCAGACTGACTTGTCTCAGGCTCATTCCTGCAGGAACTGCCCAGACCAATGTCAACAAATTTGTATCCCCAGGTAGTGGGAGGATTCTTGTGCAAGCTCTCTTTGCTATTAAACTGCTAGGGTTTCACATCTCTGCTAAATTTATCTTGCAAATCCACTTTTCCAAATCCATGGCCTTAGATTCCATAATAAGTGAAATTACAGTATCCATAAGCACTTTGACAGATATCTGAATAAGCTCTAGGCTCATGTATGGGGACTTGAGAATAACAGGACCAGCTTTGTGACTCTTGTTTTATTCTTCTCATAGCTCCTCAGAGACTGCTGGAATGAGAGACTTTGAAGTAACTCATTATGGTCTTATAATAACTCATTAGAGGTGTTCATTTAGTCATGTGTGTTCCTTTTCTCAGTCTGTCAACACAAAGTACCACCAACTCCTGGCCAGGCCTATGCTGGACTCAGTTGTGGATAGGCCTCTGATCTGGCCTCTGAGAGTGACACTAAGTGCGATCCCCAGTCCCTTGTGTGGGAAGGGTGGTCTCTGCAGCATCTGTCATAAAATGGAGTATGTTTGAATCAGCACTGAGTGGTGAAGGGGTCAGGGTGGAGTAGGGCTAAAAGGCACACCTGACTCTAACTTCAAGGAACTGATAAGGCAAGCAAAAGGGGGAAAATAAGGTAGGCCCTACCAGCCACTGCCAAAGTCATGGTGATGTGTTTCTTAAAGGTTCTGGATATAGTACAGAACAGGGATGACAAACAAGTTTTTTCTTGCATACCAGGCCCTGTTTACTGCAAAAGGCTGCCTAGAGTATGCTTTCAGAACGTTTCTGAGGATGTGACAAGGCCAAGAGGAAAAGATTGATTCATAATGTCTGCCATGGATGCAGGAGGAGGAGTGATAAGCATGTGTTTGCCAAATCTTCATAGGTGGAAACCACACTAGTGAGGAGCTAAGGCTTTTAGTCTGAGTTCTACAGCTAAGTAGCTTTGTGACTTCAGCAAGTCACTTAGCTATGTATTTGTCTGTTTCTATCTACCTATTTATACATATACATACAAATATATATTACAAATATATACATATTTCAGTACTAGTTGACTTCAGAACTCATCAAACCCTGTACTCATCACATTTTGACATCAAAAAATGTTTCAGCATTCAGTGCTTGCTCAGGACTCATTTTACTTTCTAGAACTTACATGAATCATGCTGTTATCCCACAACAGAAAATGCTTCATCTCCCATCACTTGTTGGTTTCAGCACTTGTCACATGTTCCAGAACAACTTAACAATGAATACCAAGGTACTGCTGTATATTCCTTCTTCTCTGGAGGGCATCAGTCTTTTTCTTGTAGGGCCTTCAACTGAGTGGATAAGACCCACCTACACATGGAGGGATATCTGCTTTACTCACACTTTACTGATTTAAATGTTAATCACATCTAAAAATACCTTCATAGAACATATAGACTAGTGTTTGACCAAATAACTGGGGCGTCACAGACTAGGCAATTGACACAAAATTAACCATCACAGTGGTGACCTTAGGAAACATCTGTAAGAGAATGAAGAAATGATACAGGGAACGAAAGCAGCTTTAAGAAGGGTATGTTATCCTATACCGTGTTCATGGATTGGAAGAATTAACATCATCAAAATGTCCATACTACCCAAAGCAATTTACAGATTTAATGCAATACCTATTAAAGTACCAATGGCATATTTCACAGACATAGAACAAACACTTCAAAAATTTATGTGGAACCATAAAAGACCCTGAATAGCAGCTGCAATGTTAAGAAAGAAGAAAAAGTAGGAGGGATCACAATACCTGATATCAAACTGTATTACAAGGCCACTGTAATCAAAACAGCCTGGTACTGGCATAAAAACAGGCACATAGACCAATGGAACAGAACAGAGCCCAGAAATAAACCCAATTCTCTACAGTCAATTAATATTCAACAAAGGGGGCAGTAACACAAAATGGGGTAAGGATAGCCTCTTCAACAAATGGTGTTGGAAGAACTGGACAGCTACGGGCAAAAAAAAAAAATGAAACTTGAGCACCAACTTACACCATACACAAGAATAAATTCAAGGTGGATAAAAGATTTAAATATAAGCCATGACACCATTAAAGACCTAGAGGAGAACATTGGCAGGAAAATACCAGCTATTTCACACAGCAACATTTTTACTGATATGTCCCCTAGAGCAAGGAATATAAAGGAAAGAATAAACAAATGGGATCTCATCAAAATAAAAAGCTTCTGCACTGCTAAAGAAAACAGCCTTAAAATAAAAAGACAACCAACTGTATGGAAAAACATATTTGCCAATGATACCTCAGACAAAGGTTTAATCTCCAAAATATACAAAGAACTCACACGACTTCACTCTAAGAAGACAACTAACCCAATTAAAAAATGGGGAAAGAACTTGAACAGACACCTCTCCAAGGAGGACATACAGAGGATCCAGAGACACATGAAGAGATGCTCAATATCGCTTGCTATCAGAGAGATGCAAATTAAAACCACAATGAGATACCACTTTACACCGGTGAGAATGGCTATCATAAACAAAGCAATAAACAACAAATGTTGGAGAGGGTGTGGGGAAAAGGGGACTGGTCCAATCTTGGTGGGATTGCAGACTGGTACAACCATTACGGAAAACAGTATGGAATTTTCTCAGAAAACTAAAATTGGACTTGCCTTTTGACCCAGCAATTCCACTGCTAGGATTGTATCCTAAGAACTATAAAACACCAATCCCAAAGAACCTATGCACCCCAATGTTCATAGCAGCACAATTTACAATAGCCAAGAGTTGGAAGCAACCTAGGTGCTCATCAGTAAATGAATGTATCAAAAAACTATGATACATATACACAATGTAATTTTATGCTGCAGAAAGAAATAAGGAGCTCCTACCTTTTGCAACATCATGGATGGAACTGGAAAGCATTATGCTGAGTGAAATAAGCCAGGTGTTGAAGGACAAATACCATATGATCTCACCTTTAACAGGAAGCTAAACAAGAAAACAAATAAGCAAGCAAAATATAACCAAAGACACTGAAATAGAGAACAGGCTGACAATGACCAGAGGGGAAAGGGGAGGAAATTTCAGGGGAAATAGGGGAGAGATTTAGAGGAACAGATATAAAGGATACATGGACAAGTAAGAAGGGTGGAAATGGGAGGGAGGGGGAGCACAGGGGGGTGGGTTAGGATGGGAGTAATGGACCGGAAACTGTACTTGAAAAATAATTAAATAAATTTCAAAAGAGACACAGTTATAAAAACCAAAAAAAAAAAAAAGAGAGAGAGAGAGAGAAGGATATGTTATCCATATAAGTTGCTGTGGACAGCAGAAGCTTACTTCTTCTGGGGATCTATGGATAGCAGAGTAGAACACATGACCCCAAGTTGTACTGACCAAAGGTTGAAGGAGCTGGGTCATTCATACAATAACTTTCTTCAGTCATTGATTCAGAGTTCCTTTCATTGTAGGGACTAATTTCTCATCCTTCAGGGCTGCCACTTGGGGAGATTGGTCAGACATATGTGGTCAGAAACAACACTCGGGCAAAGAGATTTAGGTCCTCGCAGTTGGAAGTTGGGCCAGGAAGCATGAAAATGGTGAGGGCTAAGGGACAGTGTTGGGGCACAGAAAATGTGTACAAAATCAGAAAAAATACTGCATTCTCAATCTCCCTCTTTGAGAGTTTCTAAGAGTAAAATGAAAAAAATGTATATGGAAGTACCGATAGTCTTTATAAATGAGTAATAATTATTATAGCTCATTTTTATAATTAAAAAGTTAGAACTTTTAATTAAATACCCTGTTTGTTGACTATTCCATTTAATCAAGATTGTACTGACAGATGCCATGTCAGGCTAACCTCTACATATCTTTCCAGTCTCAGTGAGAATATTATATTTTCCAGGAGGCCTTCAATGCCCCTCTGGATAGGTCAGGTAACATATTATACTAAAAAATCCCTGTTCTTTTTCTTTAGAATATTTACTTCTCAACTCCCTGAAGGAAACAACCATCTTTTTTTACTATTGATAGCCCAGTACCTAGCACAGTATGTGAAATATTTAACCAAAAGTTAAGATGTTGCAGAAGAGCTTTATTGAAATTTATAACAAATTGATGAATGCTATGAAATAAATTCATGTGACCCAAACTGAGATCAGAAAATATCTTTGGGAGAGAGGTCCAAGTTGGATGCAGAGTAGCTGGAAGCTCTGTCCACTTGCTCCCAGCCCCTGACCAGTCTTGCAGATAAACTACAGAGCAATCAACTTGAAAATCCAGTTGAGTATGTGTGAGAGTGTGGGTGAGTGTGTGTGGGGTTGAGTGTGTAAGTGTCTGTTTGTGTGGGTGCTCAGAGTCAGGTGGTCTGGGCTCTCCAGGCAGAGTGGTGGCTGCTGCTGCTGCCCAGCCTGGCATTTCTGGCTGCAAAGGTTTGGAGCATGAGCTATTTTGTGAAATTTACAAAATCCTCCTCAGGAAGAAGCCACTGGAATGGCCAGGCCTTGGCTCCCAGCCTTGTTTCTGAGCCCTCCCTACCTGGATGGCTATGCACCCAGGCATAAGGAAGGTTATAATCAATACAAGAGTAGAACTAAATGACATAGAGACCAAAAAAAAAAAAACAAAACAGTTCAAAGAATCAATAAAACCAGGACATGATTCATGAAAAAATAAACAAAAATGAAAACCATAAATAACGTCTGACACTAAAGAGGAGAAATAACAACTGGTACCACAGAAATACAAAGGACTGTAAGAAACTATTGCAGTCAACTATATTCCAAGAGATTAGACAACCTTGGCAAATTGGATACATTTCTGGACATACAATCTTTCAAAACTGAATCAGGAAGAAGAAGAAAACCTGAATAGACTGACAACAACTAGGTAAACTGAAGCAGGAATAAAAAATCTACCAGCACACAAAAATCCTGGATAGGATGGCTTCACAGGAGAATTTTACCAAACATTCAAAGAACTAATACATGTTCTTCTCAAATTAGTCCAAAATATTCATGAAGAGAGAAGCCTCTTACTTCTTTTTCACATCCACTATTATCCTAATCCCCAAACCAGGTGAAGACACAACAAAAAAAGAAAACTACAGGCCAATACAGCTGATGAACATAGATCCTAAAATCATCAGCCAAAAAAAAAAAAAAAAAGGAAAACTTCATCCAGCAATATATTAAAATCATACACCATGAACAAGTGGGATTCATCCCAGGGATTCAAGGATGGAACATTATTTTGAAATCAATAAATATGATACATACATCAACAAAATAAAGAAAAAGTTACATGATTTCATAAATAGATGCAGAAAAAGCATTTGATAAAATCCAGCACCCATTTATGACAAAACACTAATCAAAGTGGAAATAGAGGGAGGATACCACAAAATAATAAAGGCCATATACTAGAAACCTACAGGCAACATCATAATCACTGGGGAAAAAAAAACCTAACAGCTTTTCCCCTAAGATGAGGCACAAGACAAGGGTGTCCATTTTTACCTCTTATACCCAACATAGTGCTGGAAGTTCTAGCCACAGTGACCAGACAAGGAAAAACAAATAGAAGGCATCCAAATCAGAAATGAGAAACTAAATATCTCATTATTTGCAGACAACATGATAATGTACATAGAAAACCTTATAGGCTCTTCCAAAGCACTACTTGATGTAATAAGTGACTTAGACAAAGTAGCGGGATAGAAGGGCAATATTCAGAAATTGGTGGTATTTTCTACACCAAAAATGAACTATCAGAAAGAAACTTAGAAAAAAACATCCCATTTACTATAGCAATAACAACAACAAAAAATAAAATACATAATAATAAATTTAACTAAGGAAGTAAAAGACCTGTACTTGGAAAACTATACAATGCTAAAGAAAGAAACTGAGAAAGATACAAATAAATGGAAGCATATACTGAGTTCATGGATTTGAAGAATTAACATCATTAAGATGTCCACACTATTCAAAACTAACTGTAGATTCAGTGAAATTCCTATTAAAATACCAATGGCATACTTCACAGATCTTGAACAAATATTTCAAAAATTCACCAAATTCCCAAAAGTGTATAATGTGCATTTTTTGTCCAATTTTTTTTAGGGAAACATAAGGATGTGCATTATATATGCATATAAGGATTCTATATTATGGGTATAATAATGGGCAAATAATCCCTTGAATAATGCACACAAAACATGGGTGTACATTATACACAACAAAATACAATATATAGAACAACAATAAAAACAAAAAAAAACCCTCAAATAGCCTCAGCAATCTTGAAAAAAAAAAGAACAAAGTTAGCAGAATCACAGTACCTCATACCAAACTATACTACAGGGTCAATGTAATCAAAACAGTCTGGTATTGGCATAAGAAGAGACACATAGAACCAATGGAACAGAATACAGAACCCAGAAATAAACCCAACTCTCTACAGTCAATTAATATTTGACAAAGGGGGAAGTAACATAAAATGGGGTAAAGATAGCCTCTTCAAAAAAAATGGTGTTGGGAGAACTGGACAGCTACATGCAAAAAAAAGTGAAACTCGATCACCAACTTACACCATACACCAAAATAAATTCAAGGTGGATAAAAGACTTAAATATAAGCTGTGACACCATTAAAGTCCTAGAGGAGAACGGTGGCAGGAAAATATAAGATATTTCACGCAGCAACATTTTTACTGATATGTCCCCTAGAGCAAGAAATATAAAGGAAAGAATAAACAAATGGGATCTCATCAAAATAAAAAGATTCTGCGCAGCTAAAGAAAACAGCATTAAAATAAAAAGACAACCAACTGTATGGAAAAACATATATGCCAATGATACCTCAGACAAAGGTTTAATCTCCAAAATATACAAAGAACTCACACGACTTCACTCTAAGAAGACAACTAATCCAATTAAAAAATGGGGAAAGAACTTGAACAGACACTTCTGCAAGGAGGACATACAGAGGATCCAGAGACACATGAAGAGATGCTCAATATCGCTTGCTATCAGAGAGATGCAAATTAAAACCACAATGAGATACCACTTTACACCGGTGAGAATGGCTATCATAAACAAAGCAATAAACAACAAATGTTGGAGAGGGTGTGGGGAAAAGGGGACTGGTCCAATCTTGGTGGGATTGCAGACTGGTACAACCATTACGGAAAACAGTATGGAATTTTCTCAGAAAACTAAAATTGGACTTGCCTTTTGACCCAGCAATTCCACTGCTAGGATTGTATCCTAAGAACTATAAAACACCAATCCCAAAGAACCTATGCACCCCAATGTTCATAGCAGCACAATTTACAATAGCCAAGAGTTGGAAGCAACCTAGGTGCTCATCAGTAAATGAATGTATCAAAAAACTATGATACATATACACAATGTAATTTTATGCTGCAGAAAGAAATAAGGAGCTCCTACCTTTTGCAACATCATGGATGGAACTGGAAAGCATTATGCTGAGTGAAATAAGCCAGGTGTTGAAGGACAAATACCATATGATCTCGCCTTTAACAGGAAGCTAAACAACAAAACAATGAAGCAAGCAAAATATAACCAAAGACCCTGAAATAGAGAACAGGCTGACAGTGACCAAAGGGGAGAGGGGAGAGAATTTCAGGGGAAATAGGGGAGGGATTTAGAGGAACCTATATAAAGGATACATGGACAACAACTGAGAAGGGTGGAAATGGGAGGGAGGGGGGAGCACAGGGGTGGGGTGGGATGGGAGTAATAGACAGAAAACTGTACTTGAAAAATAATTAAATAAAAAACATTGGAAAAAAAGAAGAACAAAGGAATAGAATAGAGAGTCCAGAAATAAACTCAAATCTTCACAGTTAATTAACAATGGAGTAAATATACTCTCTTCAATAAATGGTGCTTGGCCCTGACTGGTCTAGCTCAGTGGATTGAGCATGGTCCTGCGAACCAAAGGGTTGCTGGTTTGGTTCCCAGTCAGGGCACATGCCTGGATTGCAGGCCAGGTCTCCATTTGGGGACACGTGAGGGGCAAGCACACATTGATGTTTTTCTCCTTCTCTTTCTCCTTCCTTTCCCCTCTAATAATAAAGTCTTTAAAAAAATAAATGGTGCTTGGAGAATTGGACTGTTACATGCAAAAAAATGAAACCAGATCACCAACTCACACCATACACCAGAATAAACTTAAAATGGATAAAAGACTTAAATATAATTTGGGATACCATAAAAGTACTACTGCAAAACGTAGACAATAAAATTTCAGATATCCCACATAGCAGTATTTTTCCTGATGTAGTTCCTAGGGTAAGGTAAATAAAGAAAAAATAAACAAATGTATCACATCAAATTAAAAAGCTTCTGCACGGGTAAAGAAAACATCATCAAAATGAAAGGGGAACCAACTGTGTAGAACATATTTGCCAGCAATACATTGGACAAAATTTTAATCTCCAAAATAGATAAAGAACTCATATGACTAAACACCAGGAAGACAAACAATTTAATTAAAAAATGGGCAAAGGGCTTGAATAGACACTTCTCCAAGGAGGACATACAGAGGGCCCATAGACATATAAAAGATGCTAAATATCACTGGCCACAAGAGAGATGGCAATTAAAGCCACAATGAGATATCACCTCACACCTGCCAAAATGGCTATCATTAATAAATCAACAAACATCAAGTGCTGTCAAGGCTGTGGAGAAAAGGAAACCTAGTGTGCTAATGGTGGGGATGCAGACTGGTGCTGACACTGTGGAAAGCAGTATGGAATTTCCTTAAAAAATTAAAAATGGAATTGCCATTTGACTCAGCATCTCCCCTGCTGGGAATGTACCTCAAGTATCCTGAAACACTAATTCAAAATAATTTATGCACCACTAGGTTCATAGCAGCACTATTTGTAAGAGGCAAGGTTTGGAAACAGCTTAAGTGCCCATCAGTAGATGAGTGTGTAAAAAAAAATGGTACATTTACAGAATGGAATACTATGCAGCAGAAAAAAAGAATTCCTGCCTTTTGGAACAGTATGGATGGAACTGGAGACTATTATGCTAAGTGAAATAAGTCAGTAGGTGAAAGAAATATCACATAACCTCACTTACAAGAGGAATGTAATGAACCGAATAAAATAATGAGCAAAATAGAACCAGAAACATAGAATCAGGGAATAGACTGACAGCTCTAAGAGGAGTGGGGCAATGTTGGGACTGATTGAAAGAAGGGGAAGGGGTCAGTCAGAGGGCTTACATGAAGGACCCATGGATAATGGTGTGGGGATTAACTATGGAAGTGGGGGCGGCAGACTGGGTGGCAAAGAGAGAAAATGTGGGACAACTGTAATAGCATGAACAATAAAACATCAACAATGAAAAAATAAAATATTTTAGGGAATCTGCTTTAACAAAGAAACAACTATACTTATGAACAAGGAAAATGTTGATAAATAAATGGGTGCTCATACAGTGCTTGAGGAAAATTACTCTGAACATTATGCACTTGCTCTTCAATCTTCCACAGAAAGTGAGATGGTCATATATCTGATAAAGGGTTAGCGTCTAAAATATATAAGTAACTCATACAACTCCATAGCAAAACAACAAATAACCTGACTAAAGATGGGCAATGACATGGACATGAATAGACAATTTACCAAAGTCATGCAAATGGTCAATAGGTATATGAAAAGGTGCTCAACATTACTAATCATCAAGGAAATGTAAATCAAAGCCACAATAAAAAAAAATTTTATTCGAATGACTATTTTCAAAAAAACAAAAACCAAAGATACCAAGGGCTGGTGAGAATGAGCGGAAAAAGAAAACATTTTATACTGTTAATGTGCATGTAAAGCTGTACAACCACTATTGAAAGCATCATGGACGTTACTCAAAAAATTAAAAATAGAACTACTATATGATTCAGCAACCCTACTTCTTCTTTTTTAATTTTAATTTTTATTTAATTTTTGTTCAAGTACAGTTTTCTGTCTTATATTCCCAGCCCTGCCTCCCCAGTGCTCCCCACCTCCCTCCTATTTCCGCCCCCCCACCTTAGTTATTGTCCATGTGTCCTTTATACTTGTTCATGTGAGTCCATCCCCTTTTCCCCTATGATTCTCTCCCCTCTCCCCTCTGGACCCTGTCAGCCTGTTCTGTATTTGAGAGTCATTGGTCATATTTTGCTTGCTTGTTTGTTTTGTTGTTTAGATTCCTGTTAAAGGTGATATCATATGGTATTTGTCTTTCACCACCTGGCTTATTTCGCTCAGCATAATGCTTTCCAGTTCCATCCATGATGTGGCAAAGGGTAGGATTTCCTTCTTCCTTTCTGCAGCATAGAATCCATTGTGTAAATGTACCATAGCTTTTTGATCCAGTCATTTACTGATGGGCATCTAGGTCGCTTCCAACTCTTGGCTATTGTAAATTGTGCTGCTATGAACATCGGGGTGCATAGGTTCTTTTGAATTGGTGTTTCAGGGTTCTTAGGATATACTCCTAATAGTGGAATTGATGGGTCAAAAGGCACGTTCATTTTTAGTTTTCTTAGAAAATTCCATACTATTTTCCATAGTGGTTGTACCAGTCTACAATCTCACCAACAGTGAACTAGGGTCTCCCTTTCCCCACAACCTCTCCAGCACTTGTTGTTTGTTTCTTTATTTATGATAGCCATTCTGTTCTGAGTATATATATATATATATATATATATATATATATATATATAGGAAGTAAAATCACTATCTTAAATGCATAAATGCACTCTCATTATCATTACAACATTTTTCACAATAGCCAAGGTACAAAAACAACTACCTAAATGTTTCTCAATTGATGAATGGATAAAGAAAAATGATAAATATGCAATGAAATATTATTCAGTCTTTAATAAGAATGGGATCCTGGTCTGAAGATGGTGGTGACCTAGGGGGGAGCTGAACCCACTTGCTCATGCACCCAAATGGGACACCTAGCCAATCTCCCAAAGAACAGTGAACAGCTAACAGCATCCCAGTTGCTATAAAGTTTGGAAGTCAAAGGTTGCAGTGGACACTTGAAAAGGGACAGTTATATATTTCTTATAATACTATTGTTATTCTAAATCCCACACAGCACCATTCCCTGGTCTTAATCCATTTTGCCAGTTACCCAAGCTTTATTACTGTAGTGGTTAGTATATTTTCTCACACACTACTCCAAGTCTTATCTCTTATTTTCAATATCTCACCATTTAATCTCACATAAATGTTCTGCTTTCTAGTCAGCTCACATTCTTTTTCTTTTCTAATAAGAGTCTTATCTGTTTTTCATCTTTTATAAAAAGTGGCTAGTTGGGTGGAATATCATGCATATTGCTGTACTTCTCTAAAGGATCTCCTATTTGTTAACTACTGTTGGCACTTTAAATCACTGTTGCAGACCCTGGCCCGCAGAGTCTGCCTGTTGTGGAATGCGCAGGCGACAATAATCCTGTGTGGAAAAAGGGAACAGACACAACTACTCTCTCAAGGGGAGAGTGCCTATGGTGCCTCGGCCACTCTCTCAAGAGAGAAGCGCCCCGACCCTTGCCTAGACAGGCTTTTATTGTTTTCCTGGGGTCTTACATCATAGAAAGATTTATTACCTATCACATAGAATATTATTATCTACATTCTAGGTACAATCAAGAAAATGAAAATAACATGCAGAGGGGAATGACGATGAGCTCATTAGCTCTGTCCTTGGGAGAACTCATACAGACTTTGGATATTACCTTGAATATAGACAATACATAGTTGTTTTAGACCAGGGTGATGGAGTTTTAGCAAGAGCAAGCCATAACAATCTGTATGCATTTTCTAGGCCTGATTCTCATGGGAAAACTCGGTTTGAAGATCTGGCTCCTGCCCACCACTTCACTTCTGTAGGTTTTCCATACAGAGCTGAGTCACATTTGCCAGGCCAAGACAAACCGGTCCCCTACAGATCACATAGAATACTCTCCCATTGCTTTACTCCATTTCACTTCATCCTGCTCCAGATCACGTACAAGAAAAGGTGGAAGTTATGAATGGCAATAAATCAGCTGGAGGGGAGAACCTTCCAACAAAAGAGCCATCAACAGATAAAGCCCAAGTACAACAAGAGAGGCCACATAAATGGAAGAAAGGGCAAACCTAGAGCATCAAAGAGACCACACCACTGAGTCCCACACAACCCCTACCACAGAATTTCACCCTAAAAAGA
The DNA here is from genome assembly GCF_014824575.4 of Sturnira hondurensis. Taxonomy (NCBI): domain Eukaryota; kingdom Metazoa; phylum Chordata; class Mammalia; order Chiroptera; family Phyllostomidae; genus Sturnira; species Sturnira hondurensis. The sequence goes on from NW_028083231.1 coordinate 712,283, forward strand.
CAGCTTGCAAAGCAGAGCATCTGGAATAACAAAAACAAACAAAAAGAGTCACCTAAAATGGGGAGACAAAGAAAGAACCCACAATCGAAAGGAATAGAAGACTTCCCAATAAAAGCTAAATGAAATGGAGTCAAGTAAACTATGAGATATAGGATTTAAAACAATGGTTATCAGGATGTTCAAGGAAGTCACTGACAACTAAAAAGAACAGAGTGGGAGCTACAACAGGATGAAAAAGGAATTAGAAACTATAAACAAGAACCAGAAGGAAATGAAGAATACAATTTCTGAAATAAAATTACACTAGGAGGAATTACAAACAGGCTTGATGAAGCAGAGGACTGAATTAGTAAGCTGGAAGACAAGGTAGAAAGAAATACCCAGGTAGAGCAGCTGCATGAAAAAAGACTGAAACATATGAAGCTAGCTAAGGGAAGTACAAGACAACATGAAACACAACAATATTTGATTCATAGGAATACCAGAAGGAGACAAAAAGGAGCAAGGGATAGAAACCTTGTTTGAAAAAAATAATGACAGGAAACATCCTGAACCTGGAGAGGGGAAAAGCCACACAAGTTCAGAAAGCACAGAGGGTCCCAATCAAGATGAAGTGAAAGGGGAGTTCTGGAGAAGATGGAGTTGTACGTAGAAACACTTGGCTTCCTCACATAACCTAAAGAAACATGATAATTAACTTTAAAAAAATAAAGAACCAGAAGTGCCAGAAAATCAAACTGCATGGAACTCTGACAAGCAAGGAATTAGAGAAACAATCATCCAGCTGGTAGGAGGGGTGGAGATGGGAGATAGACAGCCGAGCAGAGAGGATACTGGACCAAACTGCACAGGTGAGATGGGGCTGACTGAACAGGAAACTAAAGACTCAAAACTAGTTGTAAAATACTGCTGGAGTTGTGACCATGGGAGAAAATCCCTGGCACAGGAGAGTTCTTTGGAAAGCGGGGCTAGAGCTGAGCAAGCATGCTGAATTTTCCCCTATCTGACACCTCCCCCACAGAGAGAACCACAACACAGGCTAGAGGGTTGTGCCACTCTGGGGAACACTTAAAACTCTGGCCCCTTACAACATAACAAGTAGGCCAAGACAAAGAAATATGGCCCAAAAGAAAGAACAGATCAAAACTTTAAAGAAAGAGCTAAGTGATGAGGAGATAGACAACTTGATGCAGAGTTCAGAGCACGGGTAGTCAGGATGCTCACAGGATGCTCAAATGAAGGAAGAAATGGAGGCTACATAAAGTGTAATAAAGCAAAATATATAGGGAACCAACACTGAAGTGAAAGAAACCAGAACTCAATCAATGATTTGGAAAAAAAGGAAGAAATAAACATCCAGCTGGAACAGAATGAAGATAGGAGAATTTTAAAAATGAGGAAAGCCTTGGGAACCTTTGGGACAACTTAAGTGCTATAACATCCAAATCATAAGGGTGCCAGAAAAAGAAGGAAAAAAAGGAAGAAATGGAAAACTTATTTGAACAAATAATGAAGAAAAACTTCCCCAATCTGGCAAAGGAAAGAGACTTCCAGGAAGTCCAAGAAGCCTAGAGAGTAACAAAGAAATTGGTCCCAAGGAGGAACACGCCAAGGCACATCATAATTACATTAGCCAAGATTAAAACGAAGGAGAGAATTCTAGAAGCAGTGAGAGATAAGGGGACAGTCACCTACAAAGGAGTTCCCATAAGACTCTCAGCTGATTTCTCAAAAGAAACCTTACAGGCAAGAAGGGGCTGGAAAGAAATATTCAAAGGCATGGCAGGTAAGGACCTACATCCAAGATCACTCTATCAAGCAAAGCTATCATTTAGAATGCAAGGGCAGATGAAGTGCCTCCCAGATAAGGTACATTTAAAGGAGTTCACCATCATCAAGCCCTTATTATATGAAATGTTAAAGGGACCTATCTAAGAAATAGAAAAAGATAAAAAACTATGAACAGTAAAATGACAACAAACTCACAACTATCAAAAACTGAACCTAAAAAACAAAAACAAAAAAACTAAGTAAACAATAGAACAGGAACAGAACTAGAGAAATGGAGATCACATGGAGGGTTATAAGAAGGGAAGGGGAGGGAGGAATAGGGTAAAAGGGACAGGGAATAAGAAGCCTAATTGGTAGTTACAGAATACACGGGGAGAGGTTAAGACTAGTATAGGAAACAGTTGAATGAAAGAATTTATATGTATAACCCATGGACATGAAGTAAGGTTGTGGAGGGGGAATGCTGGAGGGCAAAGGGTGCAGAGTGGAGGGGAGATGAAGGAGAGAGAAACTTAGGAAAACTGTAATAGTGTAATGAACAAAATGTACTTTAAATATAGATGAATCCATTTAGTCCAAGACACATCAAAATTAAAATGCTAAATTTAAAGATGAGGGAATCTTAAAGCAGCATGGGAAAAACAGTAAATACCATAAAAGGCAGCTCCAATAAGGCTGTCAGCTGATTTCTTAAAGAAACACTACAAGCCAGAAGAGAATGGCAAAAAATATTCCAAGTAATGAAGCAAACGCCTGTAACCAAAACTACCCTGCAATGCTGTCAATTAAAATGGAAGGTGAAATAAGGTGCTTCCCAGACAAAACAAGGCTGAAAGAATATACCTTCACCAAACCAGCACTAAAAGATATGCTAAAGAGACTGCTTTCAGAAGAAGATAAAAAGTGAGTGAGAGAGGGGGGGGGTATAAAGGGGGGAAAATGAATAAATACCTATCAATGATAACCTTAAATGTTACTGGATTAAATGCTCCAATCAAAACACATAGGGTAAATGAATGAATAACAAGACATCACCTGTACATATGTTTTGTACATCACCTGTACAAAACAAGGCTGAAAGAATATACCTTCACCAAACCAGCACTAAAAGATATGCTAAAGGGACTGCTTTCAGAAGAAGATAAAAAGTGAGTGAGGGGGGGGGTATAAAGAGGGGAAAATGAATAAATACCTATCAATGATAACCTTAAATGTTACTGGATTAAATGCTCCAATCAAAACACATAGGGTAAATGAATGAATAACAAGACATCACCTGTACATATGCTGCCTACAAAAGACCCACCTCAGAAAAAAAGACCTATACAGACTGAAAGTGAAGCATTGGGAAAAAATAATCCAAGCAAACGGACAGGAAAAAAAAAAAAAGCTGGGGTAGCAAGTCTCATATCAGACATATTAGACTTCAGAAAAGGGTCATAAAAAGAAACCCAGAAGGTCACTTCAAAATACTCAAGGGAAGAATCCATCAAGAAGACATAAACATTGTAAATATATAGTCACTCAACATAGGAGCACCCAAATATATAATGAAACACTTGGAGGACTTCAAGAAAGCTACTGACAGCAACACAATTATGGTAGGGGATTTTAACATCTCACGGTCAAAAATGGATAGATCTTCCAAACAAAACATCAACAAAGATATTGTGGCATTGAACAATGTACTAGGTCCAATGGACTTAACTGAATATATATAACCTTTCATCTCAAAGAAGCAAAATACACATTGATTTCAAATGCATATGGAACATTTTCAAAGATGGGCCACATTATAGGACACAAAACAAGCCTCAACGAATTCAAGAACATTGAAATTCATACCAAGCATCTTCTCTCATCACAGGGGCCTGAAACTAGAACCCAACCTCAAGAAAAATAAACTAAAAAATATTGAAATTCATGGAGATTGAATAACAGGCTGTTAAACAATGAATGTTAATAAAGACATCAAGGATAATCCCCAAACCAGATAAAGACATAACAAATAAGGTAAACTACAGGTCAATAGCACTGTGAATATAGATGCTAAAACCCTTAACAAAATATTGGCAAACTGCATCCTACAATACGTTAAAAAGATTATACACAAGTGGGATTCATCTCAGGGATGCAAGGATTGTATAATATTTGAAAACCAACAAATGGAATATAACATATAGACAAAAATGAAAGACAAAAATTTCATGATCACATCAATAGAGAGAGAGAATATATTTTTAAAGATTTCATGTATATTTAGCTAGGAAGGGAGGGAGAGAAGGAGAGAAATATCAATGTATAGTTGCCTCTCATGAGTTCCCTGCTGGGAACTGGCCTGCAACCCAGGCATGTGCCCTGACTGGGAATCGAACCACGATCATGTGGTTCGCAGGCCCACACAGATTTTTTATTTTGTAAAGATTTTTATTTATTTTATTCTTAGATAGAGGAGAAGGAAAGAAGGCAAGGAAGGAAACATCAATGTTTAGTTGTCTGTCACGTGGCCTATACTGTGGCCCTGACTCAGAACCCAAGCATGTGTTCTGACTGGGAATCAAACCAGTGACCCTGTGGTTTGTAGGCCAGTGCTCAATGCACTGAGGCACACCTGCCAGGGCTGGAAAAAAAACATTTGATAAAGTACAACACCCATTTATGATAAAAAAAAACTCAGGAAAGAGGGAGTAGATGGAGCATACCTCCCTACAATAAAGGCCATATACAAGAAACCTATACCTAACATCATGCTCAATGGGCAAAAACCAAAAGCTTTCCCGTTAAGAACAGGAACAAGACAAGGGTGTCAGCTTTCACCACTTCTATTCAACATAGTATTGGAAGATCTACCCAGAGTGATCAGAGAAGAAAAAGAAATAAAAGGTGTCCAAATTGGAAAGGAGGAATTAAAACTGTCACTGTTTTCAGATGACATGATAGTGTACATAAAAAGTCCTATAGACCCCACAAAAAACTACTCGACCTAATAATTAAATTTAGCAAAACAGTGGGATACAGGTCAATATACAGAAATTAAAGGCACTTTTGTACACCAATGATGCAATATCAGAAACAGAAATTAGAAAAAATCCCATTTGCTATACCAACAAGAAAAATAAAATACTTAGGAATAAACCTAACTAAGGAGGTAAAAGACCTATCACTACACAACGCTGAAGACAGAAATGAAAGAAGACACAAATAAATGGAAGCATATACCGTATTCATGGATTGGAAGAATTAACAACATCAAAATGTCCATACTACACTAAGCATTTTATAGATCCAATGCAATCACTATTAAAATACCAATGACATATTTCACAGATATAGAACAAACATTTCACAAATTTACATGGAACCAAAAACAACCCTGAATAACTGCAACAATTTGAGAAAGAAGAACAAAGTAGGAGGGATCGCAATACCTGATATCAAACTGTATTACAAGGCTACTGTAATCAAAACAACCTGATACTGGTGTAAGAACAGACACATAGATCAGGAGAACAGAATAGAGAGCTCAGAAATAACCCCAAATCTCTATGGTCAATTCATATTTGACAAAAGGGGCGCAAGCATAAAACAGGTTAAAAAAACAAATGGTGTTGGGAAATCTGGACAGCTACATGCAAATAAATGAAACACGGCCACCAACTTACACCATATATAAAAATAAACTACAGATGGATAAAAGACATAAATATAAGTCACGATATCTTAAAAGTCCTAGAGGAGAACATAGGCAGGAAAATCTCAGATATTCCATGCAGCCATATTTTCACTTATATGTCCCCTAAAGCAAGGGACATAAAGGAAAGAATAAACAAATGGGACCTCATCAAATTAAAAAGCTTCTGCATGGCTAGAGAAAACAGCATTAAAATCAAAAGAGAACCCACTATGTGGGAAACTTATTTGCCAATGGAACCTTGGAGAAGGGTTTGATCTCCAAAATATATAAAGACTTCACTGAAGTCCATTCCAGGAAGACAAAAAACGCAATTAAAAAAATGGGCAAAGGATTTTTTTAAATATAATTTTTATTTAATTCTTTTTTCCCAATTTTTTTATTTAATTATTTTTCAAGTACAGTTTTCTGTCTATTACTCCCATCCCGTCCCACCCCCCATCCTCCCCCCTCCCTCCCATTTCCACCCTTCTCAGTTGTTGTCCATGTATCCTTTATATAGGTTCCTCTAAATCCCTCCCTTATTTCCCCTGAAATTCCCTCCCCTCTCCCCTCTGGTCACTGTCCTCCTGTTCTCTATTTCAGTGTCTTTGGTTATATTTTGCTTGCTTGTTTGCTTTGTTGTTTAGCTTCCTGTTAGAGGTGAGATCATATGGTATTTGTCCTTCAACACCTGGCTTATTTCACTCAGCATAATGCTTTCCAGTTCCATCCATGATGTTGCAAAAGGTAGGAGCTCCTTCTTTCTTTCTGCAGCATAAAATTCCATTGTGTATATGTACCATAGTTTTTTGATCCAGTCATTGACCGATGGGCATCTAGGTTGCTTCCAACTCTTGGCTATTGTAAATTGTGCTGCTATGAACATCGGGGTGCATAGGTTCTTTTGGATTGGTGTTTCAGGGTTCTTAGGATATACTCCCAAGAGTGGAATGGGCAAAGGATTTGAACAGACACTTCTCCAAGGAAGACATACAAAATGTCCATAGACATAAGAAGAGATGCTCAGCATCACTAGCCATCAGAGAGAAGCAAATTAAAGCCGCAAGGAGATAACACTTCACACTGGTCAGAATGGCCATCATAATTAAATCAACACATAACAAGTGTTGGAGGTGTGGATAAAAGGGGGAACCCTAGTGCAATGTTGGTGCGATTGCAGACTGGTGCAACCACTATGAAAAAATAGTATGAAATTTCCTCAGAAAATTAAAAACGGAACTGCCTTTTGCCCTGAGCAATTCAACTGCTAGTATTATATTCTAAAAACACTGAAACACCAATTCAAAAGAACCTATGCACCCTAATGTTCGTAGCAGCACAATTAACAATAGCCAAGTGCTGGAAGCAACCTAGGTGCCCATCAGTAAATGAATGGATCAAAAAACTATGGTACATTTACACAGTGGTATTCTATGCAGCAGAAAGAAGGAGCTCCTATCCTTTGTGACAGCATGGATGGAACTGGAAAGCATTATGCTAAGTGAAATAAGCCAGGTGGTGAAAAGCAAACACCATATGATCTCACCTTTTACTGGAACCCAATCAACAAAACAGACAAGCAAACAAAATACAAACAAAGACATTGAAATTGGGAACAAGCTGACAGTAACTAGCAGGGAGAGGATAGGGGATAATGGGGAAAAGGGTGAAGGGTTTACGGGAACAACTATAAAGGACACATGGACAATAACAAGGTGGGATGGAAACAGGGGAGGGAAGTGTCGAAGGCTGGGGTGTTGGGGAGGGGTGGGGAGAAAAAGCAGAAAACTGTACTTGAACAATAAAAATCAAAAGTATTTTTTTAAAAAGAAGGGTGATATGTTGATCAGACTTGAATATTTAATAGATCCAATTGACAGAAGAATAGAGAACAGTTGGAAGGGGGATTCAGATATGTGGAAGTTAGGAGGCTGAATAGGCCAGGCTAGAGTGGGTGACAGGGTATGGCAGTGGTGATAGACAGAAGTGGAAGAATGTCTTTAAAATGTTAGGAGGTAAAATCACCGGTATTGATTTCATGTGGAGAATGGGAGAAAGTTCTTTTTTTCCCATAAGTTGCATATGTGGTGCTTCCTTCCTTCCTTCCTTCCTTCCTTCCTTCCTTCCTTCCTTCCTTCCTTCCTTCCTTCCTTCCTTCCTTCCTTCTTTTCCTCCCTTCCTTCCTTCTTTCTTTCTCCTTCCTTCCTTCAATCCTTCATTCCTTCTCTCATTTCTTTCATTCATTAAGAAAAATTTACTGAACACCGACTATATTAATACTATCTTTCAGGAGCTGTAGAAATACAGTAGGAGTTACCAAGAGCTTTTTGCTCTCAGGGAACTCAGTTTAGTGGTAGAACTTGGGCACAGTTTCAAACAATGATGTGATAATAACAGTATCTTCCATGTATTGACACCTGTATGCTGTGCCAGAAACTTTACATATGTTGTTCTTTTGCCTTTGTGTGTGCATTTATTATATATTTCAGTTTATATATATTATATATATAAACACTGAGTGTTTCACACCATATGGCCATTTATAACTCCAGTTGAGAAACTGGGAGGTTGGTGTGTGGGAAGGAGTTTAGCTTAGCACCCGGCATCTGTATCTGTCCATGTGTTTGCTCATTGGTACCCATCATTGCCCATAAAAAAGCTCTAATTAAGGGTACATCAGTGTCCATTAAATTTCCTAGTGATACTTCTTTTGTGGGAGATCTACACATCAAAGTCCTCTGAACCCTAATTGTTTGGTTGCAAGTATTCTTGGATTGCATAGTTGTCCTTAATCACCTCCAACTTTCCACTATTTTCAAATGACAACCAGAGCCCTCAAAAGGCTCTTGTTCAGGGCAAGGCTGTGATTTACTGGGTTGTAGGAGGTGACCCCATTTTTCTTTTTTTTTAATCCCAAGAATACCATGCTGATGTTTCAGCGCTTGAAAAAAGAATGAGGATCAGTCACACAAACTCTTTGGGGATTTCAGACCATTGTTATGCCCCCCCCCCCAGCAATAATGGACTCCTTCTTTGGGGCCTGGACCCCAACTGGCCCAGCTGCTGAGAATTATGATCATTTCATATTTCACTCAACCTCCTCTCAGCACCACTTTCTCCTCTCTTTTCTCAATGCCTTAAAACTTTGATATTTAGAAAGTAAGCCTTAGTAATGAGGTCTGGTAACAATCATCCTGAGGGGAAGTTGACCGAGTGATCTGAAGGAGGAATACTTTTTTCTAAATGGCTTTTTTGGGGGGGCGTTCTTTCAAAGGAACTGGTACAATACTATTCATTTCACACATCATGAATTTACATCTTCAAAAGATGGAAAGTGTCAACATCTCAAGAAAATATAGTGTAAAATATGTGGACATCTGCTCAGCTGGAGCAGTAGTAATCGCAGAGAAAATTGTAATCTCCTGGGCTAGATCATCATTAAGCTTTAGTGCCTATGACCTCACTTCAGGCCATCTTCAACATTCTTTGATTCGTATAACATAAAAGCCCAACCAGGATGTTCCCTGAATTAGGCTGCTAGTAAAACAAGAAACTTTTTTCCACAGAAAGTCAACAATAGAGCCATTGTGTTTCACTGGAGTGAGACATGCTTGGGGGAGCTCAACTTTCCACTGTAATGTAACACCTTCAATGGGTCTTCCTCTCTAGCCCAGGCCCACTGAGATGGGAGTGAGTATTTTGCAGGAATTTCCTGAGGTCTCTTCTCGCAGTCCCCTTTCAATGTGTGCATTCATGGCTAGGTCATTTGTCCTGCCTGCAACCTAGGCTGATGAAAATATTACTTTGACTTATGGCTTGAGAACTTCTTCAGGAATTTGGGGACCTCAAGTGAGTCCCACTCCTAGCTTTATTCATGGAAAAGTTTTCATGTTTATAATCTGAGAAATTTGGATAGCAGCCAATGCTAAAGCCAAGAAAAAGGTTTTCTCTGTGGGATTTTGCCCGAATCCACCACCATAATAAATATGTGATATTATTTTCAGTATATTTGACTTTGTACAATAAATGTTTTCTCTGTCTGAAAGGACATCTGTGTAGTTTTCAAGTTCATACATTGTCCTCTGCTGTTAATGGGCAATCATGTTTTTGTTTCATTATGATGAGATTAATGTAAACTCTTTTAGATCCCTAGTATATCACATGGTAAAGAAAACTGTACATTTTTGGGTTGAGAAAAACTGGGCTTCTACCAGGTCTCTCTGTTAAGAGTCTCCTGGGAGACTCTTAGTGTCTCCTGGAAGATGAGCCAGTTATACCAAGACTTGGCAGTATAAAAAAGACAAACTTATCTGTGAGGTGAGGAATTGGTAGCAAATAATGAAATAATTATTTTACTCTGAGGGTAGCTTTCTTTTTCAATTATAAATGGAAAATGAGATAAAATCTTTTCTGACAATCTTTAGGAATAGCAGAAATGGTCAGGCCTGTATGGTTTAAGCATTGAATTATTGCAAGGGATACAATAATGCCATGTAGGTACCTAGGTGCCATCTAGGGGTGATGGTTAATGGTGGGTATGTTTTCTCAAGAACAGCTTCTTAGCTGGGTCACCACATTCTACAAAAGTGTTTTCATAAACTTACTATTACTCATTTATTATAAAGATGCAACTCAGAAACAGCCAAATAGAAGAGATGCATAGGGCAAAAAATTGTGTGGGGAAGGACTAGCACCAACGTTCCATGCCTTCTCCAGGCACACTACACTCTAAGTGCCTTCATGTGTTCACAACCACAAAGCTATACGAGTGAGTTTTTAACCTTTTTTGAGTCATGGGCCACTTTGGGAATCTGAAAGAATCTTCATACTCCCATATGCTCATATAAACAGACACACATTTATACATATAATTTGACAGAATTTATAGAACTCATAAAGACCCATCCTGAAAGACCATGGGCTCGAGGCTAAAAACTCCAGTTCTACAGTCTGGTTCTCAGTCTTGAACTGAGTGAGGGTGCCAGAAGTGAGGACAGACTCGTGCTAACTGAAATACTATACAACGACTTATAAAGCAAAAAAAAAAAAGGCAAAAATCCAGAACAGGGCTTCCCTGTTTCCACTAGCCAGAATGCTTTTATATCTTCTCAGTATGCAGAGACCTGGGGAGCAAAATCATTCAGCCAAATATTGCTTGGAGAGGTGAGTGGCCTGTGGCGGGCTTTTTCACTCTTGAACTGAGGGAGCTCTGTGATCTGTCCATGTCCTAGAGCAAAGATCATCTCCTTAGTGACTCCAGATCCAGGATTTTTCTTCCTTAGATTATAAACAATGACTTGTACATCCTTGAATTTGGTGTCCCATGTTGGTTAGCCCCTTTGGTTGACTCATTCTTTCTTTAGACTTCACCTATTTTTTGGAGCCCTGCAGCTATGTCTGTCTCCTCTGATTATAAAGTGTACATATCTTAGCTTATATCTCATGTGTATGAAGGGTCTGTGAGACCAGAGGATTGATCCAATCCACACCATGGTTTTAACTGCTTCAAACTGTCCTAGGAGTTCACAGGAAAACTGGAAGAAGCTCCTGGAAATTTGATGTAGTTTGTGGTCGTCATGTTTCCTTTGTGCTTATCCTGGGCCTGCACTAGAGTTGCACTTGAGATAGAAGATGATAGCAGATAGTATAGCCATGGAGGTTGTAATTCAGCATTTGCATCAAATGACTAATTCAGAGAATATACATGCATATTTTTTCCTAAACAGATTTTATTACACAGAGGGGATGGGGTTCAGTCCTTCTTGGCTCTTCCCTTCCTCATGGGTGCAAGGACATTGCTCAGCCCCTCTCTCTTTCTCTTGGCACAGATGTGTGTCCCCACCCTTTTCTTGATGAATTTCAGGGCCCTCTCGTTCTTAAAGACCTTGAGCAGCTCTATGGCTCACTGTTAATAAGGGGCAAAGACATACACTTATCAGATCATGTCCCACAAGAACTTGGTGTGCTTGGTGAGGTCCCTATGGTGGCAGCTGTGCCTTGGCTTCCTCATGTCCTTTGTTACATTGTGTCCCTTGTTGAGGCCCATGGCCATGGGGTAGTGGAGAGCCATGGCTGCTGTTAATCAATGGCTGCTACAGCAGAATCCCTACATGCATATTTTAATGTTGTGTGTTCATATCAAAGACCATACAGTGTGGTACAAAAATAGGTTTAGAGTTCTGAGTACGTGAAATGCAGAGTTTTTTTTTGTTATTATTTACTAATTATTATTTTATTTTCCATAAAATAACTGTAAACCTACTTTTGCCTCACCCTAAGTTTTCAGCCACTTTACTAAAAATCCACCTGTGCCATGTGCCCTATGGACTTTCATATTTGGAGATCCAAGTTCGCTTACATAATGGAATAGTTGAGTGCCAATTTAGGGGAAGTCCTTGGCCTATTGAAATTTGATATTTGGGGATTTTCTGATACCCAAAAATCTTCATTGACATGTAACCTAAGGTGGTAGAAGGACACCTTTCTATGACAATATAAAGAATTTGTTTGGCCTTTTCTGAACCCTAATGGGGCAGAGTTGTTTTTAAATGCAAAAGCATCTGAGAGAATTTGTATAGTAGTGATGGAACCCCCAGGTAAGACATTTATTCATCAGCAGGTGAGTCAGACATCTGGAATGATAAGTATCTTAGAACACTTATTACCTCCCTGTCAAAAGTTTACAGTTGAGCTGAGAACAGATATTTCCAACAATAAGAGGAACATGTCGCAAACTAATGACTGGTCCTGGAGAGAAAGGAGGGCACAGAAAACTCGTCCCTTGGGCAGTGCCTTGCATTTACATTCTTTAGACTAGCCTTACATCTCATAAATGTGTCAGTCATTTCAAATAAAATTTGTTTTGTGTTGGCCCCTTTTCCCTTTCCTGCTCTTTCTGGGAGATTCTTTCTACTGTGTCCTTCAACTCGCTGATCTGATCTTCTGCCTCATCGATCCTGCTTTTCATTCCTTCTATTGTGTTCTTCAGTTCCAAAATTGTATTCTTCATTTCCTCTTCGCCTTTGCTGATAGTTTCTATTTCCTTTTTCATGTTGATATAGTTTGTGGAGAGCTCATTGTAGCTCCCTTGTAGTTTCAGGTAGCTCATTGTGAGCTCTTTGAATTTCCTGATAACTAGTGTTTTGAATTCAATATCTGATAGCTGACTTGCCTCTCTTTCATCTAACATTATTTCTGAGACTTCCGCCTTTTCTTTCGCTAGGATTGTATCCTAAGAACACTAAAACACCAATCCCAAAGAACATATGCACCCCAATGTTCATAGCAGCACAATTTATAATAGCCAAGGGTTGGAAGCAACCTAGGTTCCCATCAGTAAATGAATGGATCAAAAAACTATGGTACATATACACAATGGAATTCTATGCAGTAGAAAGAAAAAAAGGAGCTCCTACCTTTTGCAACAGCATGGATGGAACTGGAAAGCATTATGCTGAGTGAAATAAGCCAGGTGTTGAGGGACAAATACCATATGATCTCACGTTTAACAGGAAGCTAAACAACAAAACAAACAAGCAAGCAAAATATAACCAAATACACTGAAATAGAGAACAGGGGGACAGTGACCAGAGGGGAGAGGGGAGGGCATTTCAGGGGAAAAAGGGGAGGGATTTAGAGGAACATATATAAAGGATACATGGTCAACAACTGAGAAGGGTGGAAATGGGAGGAAGGAGGGGAGCACAGGGGGTGGGATGGGATGGGAGTAATAGACAGAAAACTGTACTTGAAAAATAATTAAATAAATTTTTAAAAAGGCAGCAGCGGTGGGACTGGTGGCGGGGCCAGCAGCCCTCAGCCGGCACCTAGCGGCCTCAGCTGCTGCTGCCACAGTGGTCAGTGCCCAGAGGCTTCCGTCTGCTGACAGTGACATCTGCCACGGAGGACTCATTGGGAGCCCAGCACCTTTGAGTACTGGCAAAAGTGGCAGCAGCCCTCGGCCAGCACCTAATGGCCTTGGTGCAACCGCAGTATGGGTGTAGTGGCTTCCATCTGCGGCCAGAGTTGGGGGCATCTGCCATGGAGGACTCATCTGCAGCCTGGCACCTGGTGGAGCCTTGGGCCGGGCTCAGGGTCCTTTGAAGAGAGCTGGCTCCCTCCCTCCCCATCTAGGCAGGGCTGGGCAGCACCGGGCAGAGACTTGTCTGCCTAGGTTTGCAGGGAGGGTGGCAAGGACAGGGGGCTGTGTTCAGTTGTGATCTCTGTGGTCACAGGACCGCCAGCCCGCCAGCCCAGGAAATTTGAGAGGAATTCTAATAGCCTCCTCACCCATGGGGTCCTTCTTATTGCTTTCTATCAAAGTCTAACTTGGCCGGAAAAACCTATCACAAGTGACATTTTTCCCAGGAGTCCATTCCTAGCACCATATCTCCCCACCCTCCTGTCCTGTGTAATTTAATCTCTCTGTACACTTTTTGAACTCTCTTTAAGAACTCTTAATACTACTTGGGTGTGGGGGCGACTTCTCTCGCGAGTCCCTCCCGTGTGCCACGGACAGAAGTGAATAATGGCTGAGACATGATGTGATCTGCTTGGGGAAGAGGAGTGGGCTATGGCCAGTTTCTCCGAAGAGAAAAAGGCCCCGGGCGCCTTCCTCCATAGCCTTTTATTGGGTTGTAATACACAGGAATACAGGATGGCAAGGATCAAACAGTAGATAACATTTCAAAGATATTTGAAGGCTTCAGAGCCTGAGTCAGTGTCTGTCAGGCAGAGAGTTGCAGAAACTTTGGGAGTCATACTCATTTCCTCTCAGACCCTTATCATATGAATGAAAGCACTCTTAGCAGAGCAGATTTCACAGGTTTTTCAGCAAGTCTTTGTGATGTCAGATTTTTCCCCAGGACACGCTCTAGCAAGGTAAGGAGCTGCACCTCTCCCCAACACGTATTCAGGCTTAAGGGGATTCGAGCCAGGAAGTGCTTCTCCCAGAGGACATGGGGACTCGTGCTATGTCAAAGCGGGGGAGTGAGAGTCCATTGCCCTTTGTTACAGCCCCATCGAGTCCTTCCATGAAGGCCTCCCAAGTGATTGAGTCTGGCTTAGGTTGCCCCCCCGCTGTGAGGGGTCTTACCCATCATTGACTTCCGACCAAGCTTTGGGAGCAGGGAGAGGAACTGAGGCAGCATTTGCTACCAGAGACAGGCTTTGGCTCCTGCGGCTGGCACTCCAAAGGTCATTCCTCGCCCTTAGCCACAAGGGGTACAGATACAATTCCTAAAACCAGGCAGAGCAGTCTACAACATTTGAGCATTTATGACTATGCTGTGAGCTCATCTCCCCCACTAGATCATGAGTTCCTTGGGGACAAACACCTTGCTTACTTGTCTCTGTAGTTCTCCAGGGGCTGGACTGACCTGGTCTTGAGTGGGGCTTAGAAAATATGCTGAGTTGTATTTTAAGGTCAGCAACCGAATCCTACACTTGTTGAAGTGGGCTGAGGTGTAGCCCTTGATGGCATTGTACTTCCTACCCCCTTCCTGGCTTGAAGGCATTTAATGGTTTTTCTAGTGAGCATACAGCAGAATCAAACCCTCTTTAGCTAAGAATAGTCTTTTGCTAGTTGCCTTCCTCCATATGAGTACTGAAACTGCACCCTAGTTCCTGGATTGGCAATGGGCTGTCTGTCATGTGGGCTATCTCTGTGTAAATGATGACACTGTGAGCCCATTCTTACAGTCTCAACTTGGAGTGATTGGTCCACAAAGGGGGTGCCCCATGGCCCCTTCATGTCTAGTGCTCTCAGCAAAGTCCAGGATTCTGTGTGGTCTGATAAACTGATGGACTTTGAGTTTGTTTGTTTTTTATTTAACTATTTTTCAAGTACAGTTTTCTGTCTTGTACTCCCATCCCAGTCCACCACACCATGCTCCCCACCTCCCTCCCATTTCCATCCCCCTTAGTTGTTGTCCATGTGTCCTTTATACTAGTTCCTCTAAATCCCTCCCCTTTCCCACCTGAAATTCCCTCCCCTCTACCCTCTGGTCGCTGTCCCCCTGTTCTCTATTTCAGTGTCTTTGTTTTGCTTGCTTGTTTGTTTTGTTGTTTAGCTTCCTGTTAAAGGTGAGATCATATGGTATTTGTCTTTCAACACCTTGCTTATTTCACTCAGCATAATGCTTTCCAGTTCCATCCATAATGTTGCAAAAGATAGGAGTTCCTTCTTTCTTTCTGCAGCATAGAATCCATTGTGTAAATGTACCATGATTTGTTGATTCATCAATTTACTGACCGGCGCCTAGGTTGCTTCCAACTCTTGGCTATTGTAAATTGTGCTGCTATGAACATTGGGGTGCATAGGTTTGGTTGGATTGGTGTTTTGGTGTTCTTAGGATATAATCCCAGGAGAGGAATTGCTGGGTTAAAAGGCGGGTCCCTTTTTAGTTTTCTGAGAAAATTCCATACTGTTTTTCATATGGTTGTACCAGTCTGCAATCCCACCAACAGTGAACTAGGGTCCCCTATTCCCCACAACCTCTCCAACATTTGTTGTTTGTTGCTTTGCTTATGTTAGCCATTCTGACCTGTGTAAAGTGGTATCTCATTGTGGTTTTAATTTGCATCTTTCTGATAGCAAGTGATATTGAGCACCTTTTTATGTGTCTGGATCCTCTGTATATTCTCCTTGGAAAAGTGTCTGTTCAAGTCCTTTTCCCATTTTTTACTTGGGTTAGTTGTCTTCTTGGAGTGAAGTCATTTGAGTTTTTTGTGTATTTTGGAGATTAAACCTTTGTTTGAGGTATCATTGGCAAATATGTTTTCCCATACAGTTGGTTGTCTTTTTATTTTAATGCTGTTTTCTTTAGCCACGCAGAAGCTTTTTATTTTGATGAGATCCCATTTGTTTATTCTTTCCTTTATATTCCTTGCTTTAGGGGACATAGCAGTAAAAATGTTGCTGCGTGAAATATCTGAGATTTTCCTGCCAATTTTCCCCTCTAGGGCTTTAATGGTGTCACGGGTTACATTTAAGTCTTTTATTCACCTTGAATTTATTTTTGTGTATGGTTTAAGTCGGTGCTCAAGTTTCATTTTTTTGCATGTAGCTGTCCAGTTCTCCCAACACCATTTGTTGAAGAAGCTATCTTTACTCCATTTTATGTTACTTCCCCCTTTGTCAAATATTAATTGACTGTAGAGAGTTGGACTTATTTCTGTGCTCTCTGTTCTATTCCATTGGTTTATGTGCCTGTTTTTATGCCAATACCAGGCTCTTTTGATTACAGTGGCCTTGTAATACAGTTTGATATCAGGTATTGTGATCCCTCCTACTTTGTTCTTTCTCAAAATTGCGGCTGCTATTTGGGGTAATTCATGGTTCCATATAAATTTTTGAAATGTTTGTTCTATGTCTGTGAAACATGCCATTGGTACTTTAATAGGTATTGCATTGAATCTGTAAATGGCTTTGGGTAGTATGGACATTTTGATGATGTTAATTATTCCAATCCATGAACACGAAATATGTTTCCATTTGTTTGTGTCTTCCTTGATTTCTTTCTTCAGCGTTGTGTAGTTTTCTGCATACAGGTCTTTTACATCCTTGGTTAGATTTATTCCTAAGTATTTTATTTTTGTTTTTGCTATATTGAATGGGATTTTTTTCTTGATTTCTGCTTCTGCTGATTCATTGTTAGAATACAAAAATGCCTTTGATTTTTGGATATTGACTTTGTAACCCGCTGTTTTGCCAAATTCAGGAACTCGAGTTTTAGAAGGACCTCAGAAGGCAAGTAATCTTTCAACTTCAGTTTCAAAGTAAGGGAACAGAGAAAGAATGTGACTTATACAAGATTACACAGTGTAGGGGACTGGTTTGTTTTGGCCTAGCAAATGTGACTCAGCTGTGTATGGAAAACCTACAGAAGCGAAGTGGTGGGCAGGAGCCAGACCTTCAAACCGAGTTTTCCCATGAGAATCAGGCCTAGAAAATGCATAGAGATTGTTATGGTTTGCTCTTGCTAAAACTCCATCACCCTGGTCTAAAACAGCAAATGTGTATTGTCTATTTTCAAAGTAATTTCTAAAACCTGTATGAGTTCTCCCAAGGACAGAACTAATGAACTCATCGCCACTCCTCTCTGCATGTTATTTTCATTTCCTTGATTGTACCCAAAATGTAGACAATAATATTCTATGTAATAGATAATAAATCTTTCTATGGTGTAAGACCCCAGGAAAACAATAAAATCCTGTCTAGGCAAGGGTTGGGGCGCTCCCCTCTTGAGGGTGTGGCCAAGGCATCCATAAGCACTCTCCCCTTGAGAGAGTAGTTGTGCCTATTCCCTTTTTTGCCACAAGATTGTTGTCGCCTGTGCATTCATTCTTGCCATAAGCCACAATAGACGGACTCTGCTGGCTAGGGTCCACCACAGCTGGTGCCCAAACAGGGATGTAAAGGTTATCAGCAACAACAGAGCACATCTATGCTAAGAATAGGAAGAAGAACTTGTCCTGGACTGTGTTCCAGCTGTTTGTTCACTACATCCTCCCTTCTTTTTCCTGATCACTCACCCAGCCAGTCATGGCCAGGGATGCATATGGACTGGAGGTGGGTATACCCAGTAAAAAATTTTGACAGTTGTTGTGTTTCACATATATCATTTTTAGTAAGCAATTTATCAATATTTGTAATTAATCAATGTAGAATTCTCTTTTAAAATGTGAGGCAAAATTAGTTTAAGAATTTACTAGATTCCGCATTTGATTGAATATGTAAATTGTTGAAGCATTTACAAGTTAGAGATTCCAGAGCAGAATGTCAGAAACCTCCTCGTAGAAATTGTTTGCATGATGATTGTCAATGTTGATGAGAGTATGTTAAGGCTGACACACTGGAATATTCTAGGAATTGTGCACATTGAAACAATTCCCTTGGGTTGCTTTGCATACCCTTTGCATGGCTTACCCTTTGCACGGCTCACCCTTTGCATGTGTTGAGCTCTGACTCCAGCCAGGCCACTCTATCCTTTGAAGTCTTGCTTCTGAAGCTAAGCCAGGTTATGAAGTAGGATTTGGTTTCCTCAGTTTTCCCTAAATAACCCCTGGTATAATTAAAGTATATGTTCAAAAGTGTCCACTGCATCATTATTTGTCAAAGTGGTATATGGAAGCTACAAATAGGACTGCTGTAATCACTCAGGGCCCATCATTGGTATATGGTGTACCAACTAAATGAACTGGCTATGGAGACAGTGTAGAAGTATGTACAAATGCTTGTGATTAAAAAAATACCTGTTTCTACAAAGCAGGACAGTCTAGAACATCATTATGTCCATATAAAACTGGGGACAGGGGCTCAAATGAGAGTAATGGCTTTATTGTGGGGATGTGGTCGTGAGTCCTTCTCCTGCTTTCCTAATTGCATCTAATGTTGCTTAATTTATTTTATTTATTCACTTAAAGGGAAACAAAACCTGATGTCCTTAGTCAAGGCAATGTTATGCAGTTTTGGTCTTCTGCCAGCAGATGGAGACCCTGCCTTCTGTTTTCTGGCATTCATGCTACCATCAGAAAGCCTTGGTTTCAGCCTGAAAGTCCTGCAGATTCTCTGCATTTTTATGTAACCAAGACTGCTCCAGCACCTAATGGGCCATGGAAGTTATTTTTGATCAAGGAACTTGGCTATTAGACAGCAGATCCAGGTTTTATAGGACTTGGAGCTTATATAGTTTGAGAGATCTCTTTGAGAAAAAATTATTCAAAATTACAAATAAAAAATCAAGTGCAGAGCCTTAGGAGGGGTGCCTTGAAAATAAGGACTATTCACCTGATTATTTATTCACTTTTCAAAAACCCACCTGAAACTGTTGCTTTTCTACAGTCTGTCTGGCCTGGAAGGGCACTGCCAAGGGAAGACTACAGGCTCCTTGAGGGAGGGCTCATATCCTCACTCTTATTAATCATTGGTAAAGGGTCATTGTCTTTCCTGTTCTTATTAGAATAATGCTTAGTATCTGGTAGATACTAAGCAATTATAGTTTAAATAAAAAGAAGCAGAAGTAGATGTTATAAGGAAGTCTGAAATTCAAACACACTCTGAGGGGAAAAGAAAGCTCAAAAGTGATACCTCTTTATTCCATTCTTCTGAGGATGTGAGTTGGCTGGTTGATGATTGCTCTGAGTTAAATAGCTAGAAGGCTCTTTTAGCATGCAATAAGTAAAGGAAGTTTTTCTTTCAAATTCTCCTACAGGGCAAATCTATGCTTCACCTTGACTGCCTGTCTTATTTCCTCTCTGTATTTTTATATAAAGATCTTCCAATCTTCCATAATATAAGGTTTCCAGTATTTGGATGTGTTGTCTTACTTTACTGTCCATAACAATGATCAATCACCCACTTATAGTCATCAGAGCTCCTTCTGGTATCATATCACTGCTTATTCTGGTAAATGTTGAGTCAGCCAGCATTGATACTTGGTCTTTATAACTTTTTCCTAAAGATAATGACAGACTGAATAAGCTTCTCCATTGTCTTGATCCCCTCACTATATTATTTTGGTTAGGCTAGACTGCAGTGATCAATAAACCCACACATCCAATGGTTGAACACAGAAGTTTATTTCTTGCTTGTATAAAAATGCAATATGATCCCAGATTGTCAGGGAGTTTTGTTTTACATAGTCATTCAGGGATCCAGATTTAAGGAGGCTCTGCCTTCTTTGATAAATGGTTTTAAATGTCATGGTGGTTATCTCCAGCTAAATCAGGCAGAAGGGAAAAAGCATAGGAAAGTGCATGTTAGGGGGTTTTAATGGGAAAGGCTTAGAACTGGCATACCTTGATTCTGCTTAAATTCCACTGCATAAATCTTGAACACATGACCACATAAAACTGCAAGAGAGTCTGGAAAATGTAGTCTTTTTGTGTATTCAAGAAAAAGAGGGGACTTCCACCAAGATGGAGGCATAGGTGGAAACACTGTGCCTTCTCCCACAACCAAGTTTGAATACAACAAAGGTTTGGAGAAACAAAGACACAACCAAAGGACAGAAAATTGAATTATACAGAAGTCCGACTACATCTAACCGTTGAACTGGGACGGTAAGAGGGGCGGAGCCAGCAGCGAGCAGGGTCGGGCAGGACAGGGCCCCCGACCCAGGCGCGCAGGCAGACGAGAACCAGCTGGGGTGTGGGGCAGACCGCGGGCGCATATTCGCGCATAGTGAGATAGACCACGCAGGCCCCAGGGGGCGAGGGCTAACGGCAGTGGCACACTCGCGAGCAGTGGGACGAAACGCGTGGGCCAGGTGATGGCAGCAACTGCGGCACTGGTGAGGGCCGTGGCGGCAGGCGGCGGACAGGATGCCATAGTCCCTCTTTGACCCCGCCCCCACATACAGTGTCACAACCCAGCGACTTAGTTGCCCTGCAATACCGGTGAGAGCCATTGTCGCTCTTTGACCCCGCCCCCACATACAACGTCACAACCCAGCGACTTAGTTGCCCTTCGGCACCGGTGAGGGCCGGGGAGGCAGGCGGCAGACGGGACGCCAGAGTCCCTCTTTGGCCCCGCCCCCACATACAGTGTCACAACCCAGCGACTTAGTTGCCCTGCAATACCAGTGAGAGCCATTGTCGCTCTTTGACCCCGCCCCCACATACAACGTCACAACCCAGCGACTTAGTTGCCCTTCGGCACCGGTGAGGGCCGGGGAGGCAGGCGGCAGACGGGACGCCAGAGTCCCTCTTTGGCCCCGCCCCCACATACAGTGTCACAACCCAGCGACTTAGTTGCCCTGCAATACCAGTGAGAGCCATTGTCGCTCTTTGACCCCGCCCCCACATACAACATCACAACCCAGCGACTTAGTTGCCCTGTTCTAGTGAACATTTTAGGGCTCTGATCCTGCTATGGAACAGGCACGAACAACCCGAAAGATGGCACAAGAAGAACTCAAAGTCCAAGAGCCAATAACTCTCAGCGACCAAGAAATTGTCAGCCTCTCAGAAGCACAATTCAGGACACTATTTATCAGGATGCTCACAGAACTGGTAGATTATAGTCACAAATTAGAGGAACATAGTCACAAATTAGAGGAATATATGAAGGCTAAACTAATTGAAATGAAGGGAGATGCACAGGAAACCAATAGTGATGGAAAGGAAACGGGGACTCAAATCAATGGGATGGACCAGAAGGAAGAACAAAACAGCCCACCAGAAAGGAATGAAGAAATGAGAATTCAAAAAAATGAGGAGAGGCTTAGGAACCTCCAGGACATCTTTAAACGTTCCAACATCCGAATTATAGGGGTACCAGAAGGGGGAAAGAAACAGCCACGAGTGGAAAACGTATTTGAACAAATAATAAAGGAGAACTTCCCCAGTCTGGCAAAGGAAATAGACTTCCAGGAAATCCAGGAAGCTCAGAGAGTGCCAAAGAAGTTGGACCCAAGAAGGAACACACCAAGGCACATCATAATTACATTAGCCAAGACCAAAATGAAGGAGAGAATCCTAGAAGCATCAAGGGATAAGGGGACAGTCACCTACAAAGGAGTACCCATCAGACTGTCAGCGGATTTCTCAAAAGAGACCTTACAGGCAAGGAGGGGCTACAAGGAAGTATTCCAAGTCAGGAAATCCAAAGACCTACAGCCAAGACTGCTTTATCCAGCAAAGCTTTCATTTAGAATGGAAGGACAGAGAAAGTGCTTCTCAGATAAGATCAAATTCAAGGAGTTCATCATCACCAAGCCCTTATTATATGAAATGTTAAAGGGACTTATCTAAGAAAAAGAAGCTGAAAAATATTATCAGTGAAAGGACAGCAAACTCACAGTTATTAACAACCACACCTAAAACAAAAGCAAACCAAGAGGACAGCTAGATCAGGAGTGGAACCATAGAAATGAACACATGGAGGGTTAGCAACAGGGAAGTGGGAGGAGGAGAAGGGGGGAGAAGGTACAGAAAATAGCATAGACAGTAGGTAGAAAATAGATAGGGGGGAGGGCGAGAATAGTGGGGGAAATATAGAATCCAAAGAACTTGAGACACGTGGTTATAAACTAAGGGGGGCAGAATGGTGGGGGAGGGAGGGTGCGGGTGGAAGGGATTGAAGGGGGGAATAGAACAACTGTAATGGCATAATCAATAAAATCTATTTAAAAAAAAGAGAAAAAGAGGAATTGATTATGAGATATAGCACACCAGACAAAAGTGAGCAGTCTACACTCCTTCCAGATATTATTTTAAGATATTGGAATAAAAATGTCTTTATTTCTCTCTGAAGCCAAATCAGAAAAACAAAAAGTAAGTAAGAAAACATAACAATTCTATTTTTGTTGTAACTAGGAAACACCCATGACGATGAACCACAAAAATAAGATATGTCACTTTTGAACATTGGAATGGAATGATGGAGATTCCAATAGAGGATACATGTCTTTCCAGATCTTGGGAGGAGCTGGCAGAGCACAAATTTCTCGAAAGTAGGTGGTCTATTCTAAAGACAAGTCCAACAGTATTTTTCTTGGAACAATCAGATCTGAGTACATGTTTGAATGCAGGGGCCTCCTGTATTCTCTTAGATACCTTAAAATGGTAGAAAAAATAGGAATGAGTAAGAAAACTAACAGATGCTTGATCTTTGTAAATGAGCAGCATGTGGAGAAAAACTTGTGGCTGTTAATCAGCTCTTTAGCTATTTAGCCCTGTTGTCTTTGCCAATGGGTCCTTAAAAAACATTTTATTTATTTATTTTTAGAGAGGGAAAGGGAGGGCGAAAGTAAGAGAGGGAGAGAAACATCAATGTGTGGTTACTCTCATGAGCCCCCTACTGGGGATCTGGTCCATAACCCAGGCATATGCCTTGCCTGGGGATTAAATCAGGGACCCCTTGATTGGCAGGCTGGCACTCAATTCACTGAGCCACACCAGTCAGGGATCCATGGGTCCTTTATACATGTTCTTTGATGACCCTTCCCTTACTCTTCCTGTTATTCTTCTCCCCCTTCCTCTCTGGTTACTGTCAGTTTTTTCTTTATTTCCACACCTCTGATTCTATTTTGCTCTCTTGCTTGTTTTATTGATTAGTTTACACCTATAGATGAGATCATATGGTATTTGTCTTTCACTGCCTGGCTTATTTAACTTAGCATAATGCTCTCCAGTTCCATCCATGCCGTTATGAGAAGTAGTAGTTCCTTCCTCCTTTAAAACATTTATGAAAATTATGATTCAAAGACAAAATATAAATGTAATCTACTCTGATAATGAAGAAATAATAAAATAACCAACAAAATTTAGGAGCTATAAGGGGAGCGAGGGTGAGATTTTGCATGTAATTTGGGTTTCTTATTTAACATAGTAAGTGGAGGACAAAATATATTTTATAAGTGGCAGCTAAACTTTAAAAAGTATAAAATACCACCAAGATGGAGACGTAAGTAGAAATGCTTCACTTCCTCACACAACCAGAAGGATACCAACCAATTTAAAAACAATTAACAAACACAAGTGCCATAAAAGTCAAACTGCATTGAACTCCAGCAACCAAGGAGTTAAAGTAACACTCATCCAGACCTTCAAGAGGGGCAGAGACAGGGAATGGGCAGCCAAGCAGAGAGGACATGGCAAGGTGGCAGACCATGCTGGTGAAGTGGGGGTGGCTAAATAGGAAACTAGACTCAAAACTAGTTGTAAAATACTGCAGGACTTGCGATGGCAGGAGAAACTCCCAGTCTCACAGGAGAGTTCATTAGAAACTGGGGCTAGAATTGAGCAACTGAGTGGCATTGTTCCCTCTCTGACCCCTCCCCCCAGACACTGCCAGTGCACAGCAAAAAGGTTTGCCCCACCCTAGTGAATACCTAAGGCTACACTTCCTTACAACATAATAGGTGCACTGAGACAAATGAATATGGATCACATGAAAGAACAGATTAAAACCCCAGAAAAGGAGCTAAGTGATGAGGAGATAGACAAGCTATCTGATGCAGGGTTTAAAATGTTGGTAATCAGGATGCTCACAGAACTGATCTAGATTGGCTGCAAAATGAAGGCAGAAGTGAAGGCTACCCAAAGTGAAATAAAGCAAAATATACAGGGGGCCAACAGTGAAGGTAAGGAAAACAGATCTCAAATCAACAATTGAGGACAAAAGGAAAAAATAAACATCCAATTGTAAGAGAATAAATAAACAAGAATTCAAAAAAATGAGAAGAGGCTTAGGAACCTCCCGGACAACTTTAAACATTCCAACACCTGAATCATAGAAGTGCCAGAAAAAGAGGAAGACCAGGAAATCGATAACTTAGTTGAAAACATAATGAAGGAAAACTTCCCCAATCTGGAGAAGGTAATAGACTTCCAGGAAGTCCAGGAAGCCCAGAGAGTCACAAAGAAATTGGACCCAAGGAGCAGTACACCAAGGCACATCATCATCAAGTTACCAAAGATTAAAGATAAAGAGAGAATCTTAAAAGCAGCAGCAAAGGAGCTAGTTATTTACAAATGAATACGTGTAAGACTATCAGCTGATTTTTCAAAAGAAACCTTACAGGCAAAAAGCAGCTGGAATGAAGTAATTGAAGTCATGAAAAACAAGGACCTACATCCAAGATTACTCTGTTCAGCAAAACTGTCATTTAGAATGGAAGGGCAGATAAAGTGCTTCTCAGATAAGGTCAAGTTCAAGGAGTTCATCATCACCAAGCCCTTATCATATGAAATGTTAAAGGGACTTATCTAAGATGTAGAAGATCAAAAACTATGAATAGTAAAATGACAACAAAGTCATAACAATCAACAACTGAAACTAAAAAATAAAAATGAAAGCTAAGCAAATTACAAGAACAAGCACAGAACCAGAGAAATGGAGATCACATGGAAGGTTTTCAGTGGGGGAGAAGGAGGGGAAGAATGAGGGCAGAAAGGTACAGGGAATAAGAAGCATAATTTGTAGGCATAAAACAGAAAGAGGGAAGTTAAGAATAGTATAGGAAAAAGAGAAGCCAAAGAACTAATATGTACAACCCATGGACATAAACTAAGGAGGGGAATGCTATAAGGCAGTGGGGTTCGGGGCAGAGGGGGGATAAAGGGGAGAAAAATGGGACAATTGTAATAGCCTAATTAATAAAATATACCTAAAAAGTAAATTTTAAAAGGGATATTTTTTATTTTTTTTAAGATTTTATTTATTTATCTTTAGAGGGGAAGGGAAGGAGAGAAGTATCAATGTATGGTTGCCTCTCGTGAGTCCCCTGCTGGGAACTGGCCCGCAACCCAGGCATGTGCCCTGACTGGGAATCAAACCGCGATGGTGTGGTTCGCAGGCCCGCCCTCAATCCACTGAGCTACACCAGCCAGGGCTCTTAGGGTGTAATCCCCACAGTGGAATTGTTAGGTCATAAGGCAGTTCCATTTTTAGTTCTCGGAAGAAATTCCATATTGTTTTGTGCAGTGGCTGCACCTGTCTGCATTCCCACCAACAGTGCACTAGGGTTCCCTTTTCTGCACAACCTCTCCAGCGCTTGTTGTTTGGTCATTTATTCATGATGACCATTCTGACTGATGTGAAGAGGTATCTCATTGAGATTTTAATTTGGATCTCTCTGATGGCTAGTGATGCTGAACATCTTTTCATATGTCTCTGGGCCCTCTGTATGTCCTCCTTGGAGAGGTGTCTGTTTAGGATCTCTTCCCATTTTTTAATTGGGTTGTTTATCTTCCTGGAGTGCAGTCATGTGAGTTCTTTATATATTCTGGAGATCAAACTCTTGTCCAGGGTATCATTGGCAAATATATTTTCCCATGTGTTTGGTTCCCTTTTCATTTTGCTTATGTTTTCTTTAGCCATGCAGAAGCTTTTTAATTTGATGATGTCCCATTTGTTTATTCTTTCCTTTATATCCCTTGCTTTAGGGAACATATCAGTGAAAATATTGCTGCATGGAATATTTGAGACTTTTCTGCCTGTGTTTTTCTCTAGGACTTTTATAGACTTGTGGTTTATATTTAAGGCTTTTATCCATCTTGAATTTATTTTTGTGTATGGTGTAACTTGGTGGTTGAATTTCTTTCTTTCTTTTTTTTTTTTTTGCATGTAGCTGTCCAGGTCTCCCAACACCATTTGTTGAAGAGGCTACTTTTACTCTGTTTTATGCTTCTTCCCCCTGTGTCAAATATTAATTGCCCATAGAGACTTTGGCCTATTTCTGGGCTCTCTATTCTGATCCATTGATCTATGGGTCAGTTCTTAGACTAGTACCAGAGTATTTTTATTACTGTGATCTTGTAATATGGTTTGATGTCAGGTATTGTGGTTCCTCCTACTTTGTTCTTCTTTCTCAAAATCGCTGTGGTTATTCAGGGTTGTTTATGGTTCCACATATAGTTTTTAAATGTTTGTTCTTTATTTGTGAAATAGGCTACTTGTACTTTACTAGGGTTTGTATTAAATCTATAATCTGCTTTGGGTAGTATGGGTACTTTATTTGAATAATTTCTGTGTTTTTTAGGTAAGTCTGTATCACTATGAGCTTCCCTCTCAGGACTCCCTTTGCTGTGTCCCATAAGTTTTGGTCTGTTATGTGTTCTTTTTCATTTGTTTCCCAAAATTTCTTGATTGCTTCCTCAATATTTTATTAACCCATTTATTATTTAATAGCATGCCATCCAATCTCCATGAATTTGAGTGCTTTTGATTTTTTTCCTTGTGGCTAGTTTCTAGTTACTGTCCCTTGTTGTGCAAGAAAATGAGGTGATTTCAATAATCTTGAATTTATTGAGGCTTGTTCTGTGCCCTATCATTTGGTCTACCTTGAAAAGATCCCATGTGCATTCGAAAAGAATGTGCTTCTTTGTTATGAAAATTTCTATCTAAGCCCTGGCTGGTGTGGATCAGTGGATTGAGCGCGGGCCTGTGAAGTGAAGGGTCACTGGTTCGATATCCAGTCAGGGCACATGCCTGGGTTGCAGGCCAGGTCCCCAGTAAGAGACACATGAGAGGAGGCAACCACACATTGATGTTTCTCTCCCACTCTTCTTCCCTTTTCCTCTCTGTAAAAAAAATAAATAAACTATTTTAAAAAGTTCTATCTATATCTGTTAAGTCCATCTGATCTAGGTTATTGTTCAGTGCCACAATATCCTTGATGATATTGTGTTTGTAAGATCTATCCATTTTTGGCAGTGGGGTGTTAAAATTCCTTAGTATAAATGTGTTGCTCTATATATCTTTCTTGAAGTCCTCCAAGATTTTTTAATATATATTTGGGTGCTCCTATGTTGGGTGCATGTATGTTTACAATGTGCATGTCTTGTTGATAGATAAATTCTTCCCTCGAGTATTATGAATTATGCTTCTATGTCTCTTTTCTGACCTTTGTTTTGAAGTCTATTTCGTCTGATATAAGTATTGCTACTCCAGCTTTTTTTCCTTTCCAATTTCTTGCAATATTTTTTCCAACCTATCACTTGCAGTTTGTGTAGGTCTTTTGTTTTGAGCTTGGTGTCTTGTAGACAGTATATATGTGGGTCATGTTTTCTTATCCATTCAGGTACCCTATGTCTTTTGATTGGAGTATTTAATCCATTTTCATTTACAGTTGTTATTAATAGGTACTTATTCATTTACCCCCTTTGTACCTGTGTTTCTCTCACTTTTTTCTTTTCTCTTCTGAAAACAGTCCCTGTAACATCTCTTGCAGTGCTGTTTTGGTGGAGGTGTATTATTTTAGCCTTCTTTTGTCTCTGAAATTCTTTATTTCTCCTCCCGTTTTAATTGAGATCCTAGGTGGGTATTCTTGGTTGCAGGCTTTTGCTTTTCATTAGTTAAAATATATTTTGGCATTCTTTTCTGTCCTGAAGTTTGTCTGTTGAGAAATCAGCTGCTAGCCTTATTGGAGGTCCTTTATCTGTTACCTCCTGTTTCTCTCTTGGTGCCTTTAAGATTCTCTGTTTGTGTTTAAAATCGACATTTGAATTATGGTGTGTCTTAGAGTAAGCCCTTTGGGGTTCATCTTTACTGGGACTCTCTTTGCTTCATTGACTTGTGTCACATTTTGTGTCATCAAATTAGGCAGTTTCCTTCATTACTTTTTCAAATAGGTTTTCTACCTTTGCTCCTTTTCTTCTTCTTGTGTTCCTATTATGTGGATGTTATTACATTTCATATTTTCCTGCACTTCCTTTAACCCCTCTTTGTTCTTTCTGAGTCTTTTTAACTTTTCCTGCTCTTTCTGTGTTTTTTCCTACCTTGTAATCCAGCTTGCTGATTCTATCCTGGGCTTCTTTAACCCTGCTTATGATTCTTTGTGTTGTGTTCTTCTATTCATAAATTGTATTCTTAATTTATTCCTGGCTCTTGTTGATAGTTTCTATGTCTTTTTTATCATGATCTAGCTCACAGTATGTTCCTTGTAGCTTCCCTGTAGTTTTCTGTAATTCTTACTGAGGTCATTGAGCTTCCTTATAACCATTGCTTTGAACTAAATATCTGATAGTTTACTTTCCTTTGTTTCATTTAGCACTCTTTCTAGAGAATATTCATTTCCTTTTGTTAAGGGGTTGTTTCTTTGTCTCTTTTTTAGGGGACATAACTCTTGTTAGCTTCTGCTTCTTAAATTTATCTGTTTTGGCTTCCTGTCTTTTTAATGTTGTCTTGCATGGTTGGAGACCTGTGAATTTCAGTGGTGCAGTCTTCTCGATCTTCTGAAATTGATGCTTTTGGCATGCCCTTTATGTCATTTATGTTAGAGCATGGATGTAATTGGATTTTGATTTTTGTTGGGTCATTATTTGCTAAGTCCTTCCCTCCAGGTCACTGGCTGAGGCTCACTCTACCCATCATGTCTTATATGCTGTTGTGTAGGTGCTTGCGGAACAAAACCAATGCTCAGAAAACATACCCACACTCACCAAATAACTCCGACCCACAATCTCAATATCAACAGAAAATGGATCAGTTTTAATATGGATGTAAAGAAATTAACACTATTGAAAGAGAGTAAAAAGAATATGAGGTGACTAACTAAAAAAACCATGATTTTGCGAAGGTAGATGGAGGAGAACTAATAAGATGAGGGAATCAGAACAATGTGAAGAAAGTAAAATTTACAGCATAAATTAAAAAAGGGAATGAAAAGAGAGGAAATAGAGTAAAGAAAGGACAGAAATTGTAAAAATGAAATAAAATAAAGTGAGGGAAAGAAAGAACAAGGAAAAATGTAAATAAATAATAATAAAAATAGAAACCTTATTTGAGAAAAAGAGCCACCATAATACTTTCAACAAGTGGGCTAAAATTAATACAGTTGGGATGGCTGTAAGACTGAAAAACCAAAAAAAAAAAAAGTTTAAGAGATGTGTAGAGGAAAGGGAAGTGATTTTGAGATGATAGAGGGAGAGGGAATTTTAAGAGTTAGAAACAAAAACCAGGCTGAGACAGGAAGAAATTAAAAATTGAGGAAAGAATTTAAGAGGGAGAAAAGAGCAGAATGATAAAAAAGAATAAAACAGGGTAATACAGAGCCAAATTAAAATTCACGATGAAAAAAAAAGAGTAGGAGAGGGAAACAGTAAAATTTGAGATTTTAAATATAAAATCGGTGAAGATCTAGATATAAAATTTAAAAAATGCAACAACTACACTAGCCACAGCCAATGAGCAAGATTGCTGAAGGTGGAATGAGAATACCAGTAACTTTGAAAAATATATATTTATTGATCATGCCATTACAGTTGTCCCATTTCCCCTCTTCATTCCCCTCTACCCTGCATACCCCCTCTGCCCACATTCCTCCTTTAGTTCATGTCCGTGTGTCACAAGTTCTTTAGCTTATACATTTCCCACACTACTCTTGCCCTCCCCCTGTCCATTTTCTCCCTACCATTTATGCTGCTTATTCACTGTGCCTTCTCCCCCCACACCTCCTCCCACTTTCCTGTTGTTAACCTTCCATGTGATCTCCATTTCTGTGGCTCTGCTCCTATTTTAGGTGTCTGCTTAGTTTGCTTTTGTTTTAGGTGTGGTTGTGAATAACTGTGAGTTTTCTGTCCCTTTACTGTTCATATTCTTTATCCTCTTTTTCTTAGGTAAGTCCCTTTAACATTACATATAATAAGGGCTTGGTGATGATGAACTCCTTGAATTTGACCTTATCTGAGAAGCACCTTATCTGCCCTTCCATTCCAAATAAAAGCTTTGCTGGATAGAGTAATATTGGATGTAGGTTCTTGCCTTTCATGACTTGGAATACTTCTTTCCAGCCCCTTATTGCCTGTAAGGTCTCTTTTGAGAAATAAGCTGACACTCTTATGGAAACTCCTTTGTAGGCAATTGTCTCCTTTTCTCTTGCTGCTTCTAGGATTCTCTCCTTCATTTTAATCTTGGCAAATATAATTATGATGTGCCTTGGTATGTTCCTCCTTGGGTCCACCTTCTTTGGAACTCTGAGCTTCCTGGACTTCCTGGAAATCTATTTCCTTTGCCAGATTGGGGGAAATTCTCCTTTATTATTTGTCCAAATAAGTGTTCCACTTGTTGCTCTTCCCCTTCCCCTTCTGGTATCCCTATAATTCAGATGTTGGAACATTTAAAGATGTCCTGGAGGTTCGTAAACCTCTCTTCATTTTTTTTTAATTCTTATTTCTTCGTTCTTTTCTGGTTGGATGTTTCTTTCTTCCTTCTCATCCACTCTATTTATTTGAGTCCCAGTTTCCTTTCCATCAATATCGGTTCCCTGTGCATTTTCCTTCAGTTCACTTAATGTAGCCTTCATCTTTTCATCTAATTTGTGACTAAAATCAACCAGTTCTATGAGCATCCTGATTACCAGTGTTTTGAACTGTGCATTTGATAGATTGGCTATCTCTTGGTCACTTAAAAGTATTGGCTCTTGGG
Organism: Sturnira hondurensis; assembly: GCF_014824575.4. NCBI lineage: Eukaryota > Metazoa > Chordata > Mammalia > Chiroptera > Phyllostomidae > Sturnira > Sturnira hondurensis. Next base: position 743,620 of record NW_028083231.1, read on the forward strand.
CTTTGATTTGTTCAGTTTGAGTCATATTTTTTTGGTCAGGTCATGCCTGATATGTATGAGGGGTGGGGCCTTAGGTGTTCACCAGGGCTGGGCAACCCAGCCTCTGGGTTGTGACATTGTATGTGGGGGCAGAGTCAGAGAGGGAACAATGGTACCTGCTCTACTCTCTTGGATTTCGCTCCCCTTTGCTGCTTCCCACAAACAAATTGGGCCCTTCTGGTGCTGGTTTCCATATGGGTAGGCTTGTGTACATTCTAGGACCCTGTGCGTCTCTCCAATGAACTCTCCTGTCAGGCTGAGAGTCTCTCCTGGCACCTCAACCCCCATAAGTTTTTTCAATCAGTGCTTTTAGGCATTATTTCTGGGCACTGGGGCCCTGGGTTGCGTGGTCTGTCTCACTGCCCATTTTTTTTGCCTGGTTTATCTGTGTGTGAATGTGTGACTGTGATCAGCTGGCCACCTTGTGTGCCTCACTGGGTCTTCTTGTTTCCTCCCCATGTCCATGTCTGCCAACCACCAGTTTTTCCTGTCACGCCTGTTCTTTGCCAGCCACTGACTCTGCCCCTTTTACCTGTCTGGAAGAATGGTTCATTGTTGTTGGACTTTAGTACAGTTCAATTTTCTGTCTGTTATGATGATGTTGTTGTTTCTAAATCTTTGTTGTCCTTAAATTTGGTTGTGCTAGGAGGCACAGTATTTCCACCTATGCTTCGATCTAGGCCAGAAGTGTCGAATACTGGTATTTTAAGAATGGGAAAACTATGAGATGGCCATTGACAAGAAAATTGGTTTTGAGAGGCTTGACAGGGGAGAAATTGTAAGAGTGCAGAATGGAAACAACTCACAGCAACCAACACAACAAAATTTAAAATAAAAATATGATATTCATCTTTCACTACCTGGGTTATTTCACTTAGCATAATGTTCTCCAGTTCCATGCATGTTGTCATGAAGGGTAGGAGCTCCTTCTTTCTTTCTTCTATGTAGTATTCCACTGTGTGAATGTCATATGATTTCACTTATAAGTGGAACCAGTCAAGAAAACAAACAAGTAAGCAAAATATAACCAGAATCACTGAAATATAGGACAAACTGTCAGTAACCAGAGAAGGTGAGAGGGGTAGTGGGGGAAAATAATGGAAGGTTTATTAAGGGACACGTATAAAGGGCACATGGGCAAAGCTGAACTGGATAGGTTTGAGGGTGGGATATGAGGATAGGAGGGCAGGAGGCTACAGTTGGGTTAAATTGGAGACATCTATACTTGAACAACAATAAAACATGAAAATAAGAAGAGCAAAAAGAAAGTAAAATGGGGTAACAAATGGGAAGGACAAAATATGTGAATTGAAATAAAGTATAGTATAAAATCTAGTGACTCAATGTGCACAAACCTGAAGGACAAGAAATCAATGTAAAAAGCTATGCAGGAAAGAAAACATCACAAATCATGGAGAAGACCACAGTGGATTTTTGTCTTGGTAGCATTTAGTAATTATCATTGTTTTTTCTTTCTGGATCCACTTCTGGTGAGATGGTGTTCCAGTCTGCCTTAAGCTGCCAGTTCAAGACTTCCAGGGATCTACTGTCTGTGGCTGACTCTGCACTCAGCAGTCAGCCTTAAGCACCATAGGGTTAGCGCAGATTCCTCTTGGGCTCAGGGCTATTGTTTCCCCTCAGGCTGTTGCCACTGGAGGGGAGTGGTCTGCCTGAGCAAGATGGCTCCAACAGTGTGGGAAATGACTTAGCACAGGCATCCTGGCAGCTGCTTTCTCAGTTCCCTTCCCAAATCTTCCATCCCCAGACTCTCCTCAAGGATCTCTAGTCTACCCTGCTCTAGCTTGGCTGGAGCCCAGAGTAAGTGGCTTCATGTGAAAAAATGATGCATTTGTCCTTTAAATGCCTCTCTCTATTTCAAGCCATCCATCTCTGGCAGTGAGAAACCCTGCCACTTTTTGCACTTGGATGTTATCTGTGTACTTTTTGGGCTCTGGTGCTCTAAGCTAGGAATCCAAGCTTAGGGTTTAGATCCCACACTTCTCAGGGGGATCCAATTGGCTGCTTAAATATCCGTTTGGCACTTCAGCTGCCCCCTGTGGGTGCCCAGCTAACCTGCTTGCATCTCCACCTCACTTCCTACCAGTCATGTTGTGCTGAAGAGTATTCTTCTGTCTGTCTGTGGTTATAGGACTTCTCTCTCACTATTGTTCACTTCATTGTTCCAAGTGATTTCTCCACAATTTAGTTATAATTTTAGGTTGGTCCTGGGAGGAGGTTAGTATAACTTCCACTCACTCCTCCATCATTTTGGATCACACTCATGAATGTTCAAACTTAACACAAAATTTAATGCAGATTCATTGCTCTACTCATTCACTCATTTTGAATGTGATGGCCACACAGTATACATGCTCACTCAGTGGTGTCTACAGTCCCCACTGACTAATATACTGAAGTTGTCATTGTTCCCACATGTACATTCCAGTCCACTCTCTTTGGTTGCCAAGTTACATCCATGTCATACAAACAATTCTCATTATAGTAACAATGTCTGTACCTTTCCCAGACACATCCTATGTTCACACATGCACATACATTTATAACATATGAACCCATATACCACAAAAATGTAAATATACAATATCTTTGCTTTTGCACTTATGTATTTACATTCCATATACACCATTCACCCATGGAATCACAGAAAGACATACATACACACCTGCCATACAAGCATACACACTGACACATATACACAATTACACTCTCATTCCTCAATCATCTCTTTCTATCTCTCTCTCTCACACACGCACAAACACACACACACAGAAATACACATATAGCTACTCACCCATACACTCACACACACACACACACACACACACACACACACATATACATATATATATATACATACACAACCATAGACCCATAATGTCACACAAATGTACATATACAAATTTCCACTCATATATTTACAAGCAGTATGCTTATATTGCATCCATCATATAATCACCAAACACAGAATGCATAATACCTCACCCAAACTCTGAAACATTACAATTCATATACACTATCTTAGTCATGTACTCAAACACACATATACATGTATAATAACTTAGTGATCTATTCACACATACTCATTAATATAAACCCTCATAATCATGCACTCAAACACAAGTATTTATATACATGAAATATATATATATTTCTATGTATATATAGATTTCATATATATATATATATATATATATACACTTCACTCATACATTAACACATACATATATAAATATTTCCCTTCCCTATACACTGAAACACAGACATGCACACATACACATTTATCTCTAGTATTTTCTCTTGCATACACACACACTTCTCTACCATACATGCACAAATATGCCATCATCCATGCACTCAAATGTGTGCACACACATGCATATGTAGTGGAACATATATTCTTCATCCTGCACTAACACACACATTCTTATATACCTCATTTGTTCATAAATTCATATATACTTTATTTATTTATACACACACATACAGACACATATTTTTAAATGCACAGGTGTGCATACTCTCATCCTTATCAACACCTGTACTACTACCACCAAACACACTATACATTTTCCTAAACTGCACATTCACATAAACATGTATGCACAAACTCCTTCACATATACTCACACACAGATTCATAAAATCACTCATACATACACTTACATATGTACTTTTCATCCATGCACTTTTATATATATACATACACACACACACACAACCAGTCACACACATATACACTCCATTTGCCTCATATGCTTTTAAACACACATATACATATATAATACTTCATTCATGCATTCAAACACATTCACACATGTAGATACAACCTGTGGCACATCCAAACAGACACATGCACAGTTACATATAAACTCCTACTCTTTATCACCAAAACATACATAGACTGATATACCCCTTCACATATGTACTCAAACATACACACATAGACATTGTCTGAAGTATAAATTCATCATTCACACATTTACTTCTACTGCACCCATAAATATATGTGTATAAGGTATATGTATAAATACATATACATCCCAGCCATACACTTGCATACATTCACAAGTAGTATAAAACTCCCTCGTTCATACATTTATATATAGGACATAATAATTTGTCTTCTAATCTATAACTTACATACACACTTAAATATACTCCTATCACTCAGATATTCATAAGTGCGCACATACATACCCTTTGACATATGCTCACATAAAGATAAGAACATACTCTCCACATCCACACACTTTAACACACCCATATATACACATAAATACTTAATCTGAAACACACAAACACATCTCTTACCCACAAAGGTATTTGTACACTATCATAAGCCACATACTCACACACATGCTTTTACATACATTAGAGTTCTGACTGTGTGTCAGAAATTTCTGGTCCTTTGAAATTCACCAATATCTCCTTAGGTACTTTCAGGTCTCAAGTTAAAAAGCCCTGTGTCAAGTGGGGGCACCTTATCTTTTTTCTTCCTCCCCAGAAATCATGGAGCAGCATTTCTCCTGACATTCTGAGCTGCTAGGGGCTGCATGTATGGTGGTGCACTCTTTGCCAGTTTAGGAGGGTTCGGATGACTGTCCTCTGTGTTATCATTCTGTACTTGTCTCTAACCTTCTCATTTCCACCATGGGATCACAGAGGTCCACAAGTTTCCCCTTCCATGCCTCAAGATGCCATAAGAGAACAAGTGACTTTCCTGTTCTTTTTTTCTATTTTTAATTACAACTAACTGGGTATCAGAGTAAAACATTTAAGCAATTTAATCTTAGTGTAAAATAACATATTGTCACTTCATTAACCAAAAGGGAAATCAAATGGCTTACCAGAGGTTGAGCTACACATTTGCATATGGGTCTGGGATTCATGAAGTAAGATTTGTAACAGCTACAAAAGCCCCTTGACAATCTCTGGGGGCCACTGGCTTTATCATTTTGACTGCAGCATTATAAAATGACATTTGGGCATGAAGTATGGTGAATGTGCTTACTGCAGTCATCTTTGCCTCTACCTGAGCTCCTAAACCTGGCTGCATCCCTTCTCTCTTGAGTCAGAGAACAGCATGTGGAGGCTTCAGCTGTTTATTGGTTATCTATTGATGCATAAGAAAATCACTCCACAGCTTAGTGGCTTAAAACGACAAAAATATTTCACAGTTTTTATGGGTCAGATATAAGGATGTAACAGTGGTTAGTCTCTAGTTTGAGGTTTCTTATAAAGTTGCAGTCATGATGACAGTTGTGGCTGCAATAATCCCACAGCTTGACAAAATAGGAGAATCCTCTTCTCAGCTCACTCATGTGGACCTCTCCCAATGGCTGTATCATAGTATGGCAATTTGTTTCCCCCAGGATGAGCAATCCATGAGAAAGAAAGAAAGTAGAAATAAGTGAGCCCAAGATGTATAGTGGAGCCTTTCAATAACCCTAATCTCAGAAGTGACATCTCATTACTTCTTCCATATTTTATTTTATTAGAAGTGAGTTATCCAGTCCAGTCCAAATTTAGTATAAGAGAATTAAACAAGTGTATACCAGGATGTGGGGCCATCTAAAGGCTACCTTAGAAACGACTTACTGCAAGTTGCAAGGGGGCCTTAAAAGAGAAAGTACCATCAAAGGTAGAAGAGAAATATGGGTTTCTGAACCCCTCTTTGGGTGTCCCTCAAACGTCCTCCTTTTCCTAGAATTTTTATCTTCATTTCCAGAATACCCTCACAGAGTATCACATCAATTTACACTGGAAACAAAGGATGCATTTTAAAAATTATTTTTGTCTCCCTAAAAACTCTTGTTGTGTAGGCAGTGCCTAAGGATGCAGTATGGAATCCAAGAAAAGGGCTCAATTGCTCAATATGAGAATGTGTGCAACAATCCTCAAAAAAACAAAGTCCCACAAAAAGTGAATATTGAGAATGGGAGCACCACCAAGGCCAACTGAGAGCTGCTATTTGAGTTTAAGGAGAAGGGAGAGGAAAAATGGGATGAGTAGTTACCAAAAAGAAATCTGGGTTGTAAAGAAGAAAGGACTGTGGGGATATCCTGTTGCATTCTGTAGTATTAATTTCCTCATCATTCCTCCCTACCCTCACTAACTTTCTCAAGAGGTTTTTAGTGAAGTCCTGCTTTATTCCTCAAAGATTTTTGGAATTCAGTATACGAGCCTTCTACAGTCAACTAATATTTGACAAAGGAGGCAGCAACATAAAATGGACTACAAATAGCCTCTTCAACAAATGGTGTTGAGAGAACTGGATGACTACAAGCAAAAAAATGAAACTCAAGCACCAACTTACACCATACACCAAAATAAATTCAAGGTGAATAAAAGACTTAAATATAAACCATGACACCATTAAAGTCCTAGAGGAGAACATTGGCAGGAAAATCTCAGATATTTCACGCAGCAACATTTTTACTGATATGTCCCCTAGAGCAAGGGACATAAAGGAAATAACAAATGAGATCCCATCAAAAGAAAAAGCTTCTGCGTGGCTAAAGAAAACAGTATTAAAATAGAAAGAGAACCAAATATATGGAAAAACATTCGCCAATGATACCTCAAACAAAGGTTTAATCTCCAAAATATACAAAGAACTTACACGACTCCACTCTGAGGAGACAAACAACCCAATTAAAAAGTGGGCAAAGGACTTGAACAGACATTTCTCCAAGGAGGACATACAGAAGATCTAGAGACACATGAAAAGATGCTCAATATCGCCAGCTATCAGAGAGATGCAAATTAAAACCACAATGAGAAACCACTTTACACCGGTGAGAATGGCCATCATAAACAAAGCAACAAACAAGTGTTGGAGAGGTTGTGGAGAAAAGGGGACCCTAATTCACTGTTGGTGGGATCGCAGTCTGGTACAACCACTATGGAAAACGATATGGAATTTTCTCAGAAAACTAAAATTGGACCTGCCTTTTGACCCAGCAATTCCACTGCTAGGAGCATATTCTAAGAACCCTAAAACACCGATCCAAAAGAACCTATGCACCCCAATGTTCATAACAGCACAATTTACAATAGCCAAGAGTTGGAAGCAAACTAGGTGCCCATCAGTAAATGAATGGATCCAGAAACTATGGTACATTTACAGAATGGAATTCTATGCAGCAGAAAGAAAGCAGGAGCTCCTATCCTTTGCAACAGCATGGATGGAACTGGAAAGCATAATGCTGAGTGAAATAAGCCAGGTGGTGAAAGACAAATACCATATGATCTCATTTTTAACAGGGAGCTAAACAAACAAACAAACAAACAAAACAAACAAGCAAGCAAAATATAACTGAAGACACTGAAATAGAGAACAGGTGGAGAGTGACCAGAGGGGAGAGGGGAGGGAATTTCAGAGGAAAAGGGGAAGGATTTACAGGAACTAGTATAAAGGACACATGGACAACATCTAAGGGGGTTGGAAATAAAAGGGATGTGGGGATCACTGGAAGGTGGGCTGGGATGGTAGTAAAAGACAAGAAACTGTGCTTGAACAACAATTAAACAAACAAACAAACAAAAATCATTGGGCTGAGATTGGCCTCAGAGTAACATAGTTCTATTCCAGTAACAGGTTGCTCTGTTTTCATAGTATGCTGAGAAGAAAGGACAAAATCTTGTCATCATTCTATTCCCATGATTTGGTCCACTCTTGGCACAGAGTAGGTGTCATGGAGTGGAGAATTTTTGTAGGATCAAACCATTTACTTATATTCAGGCATTTATGTGGAACAACCAGTATGTTTCAGGATCTGTACTAGGCCTCGTAGGAGGAAGCAAACCACACAAAATAGCTCTTGTACCCTAAGGATATAAGATGTGGAGGAAGAAACTAAGACATGACAAAATAACAAGAATAGAAATGTAATGTAGCATGGACTGAAAGGGTTAGAATATGCTGTGAGGCTTAAGCCAGAGGCAAGATCACTAGGCAGAGTATGAGAGATTTCCCGGAGACAGTGATAGTGGGTTAGACTTGAAGATGACAAGGGAAGTAGGATTCAATGCCAATGGAGAGACATAAGCAAGCATAAGCATATTTAGGGAAGCTGGAGTCTTAAATGTGGCTTAGGCTTAGGATCCACACTCAACTATGGTAGGAGGTTAGGGAGGTGATGGCATCATCAGATTGAACATTAACTGCTTTGAAGGCTGCACAAATGCTTTCACTCAGCATAATGCTTTCCAGCACAAAGGAGCTTAGGGGGTCTTCAAATGGTTTTCAATGGGAGAAAGCCCCGTGCTTTGGATAGAAAAAAGTATGGCAATCCTATGTCAAGTAGGGCAACCAGAAATACTTTGATCATGACCTGGGTGATGAATCGGCTTCTGGATCAGGCTGGTGGTCATGGGAGTAGGGGGTGGCATGATGAGAGAACCAAAGATGCTTACTCTCTGGTTCTTAGTAACTGATTAGACAGGGGAATTCAGGAGGAAGGAGAAGATGTGATGGTCAAGCTTTAATCTTAGATCACTGGAAAAAGGTGATATTAGACAAGCAAGGGAATGAATGGAGCAGAGCTAATCAAAAGGCCAGGTGTTTGGTCAGCTTTGTTAGGAAAGGTGCTGGCTAACCTAGCAAATATAAAACAAGAGATCCAGTTAAATTGGAATTTTAGATAAATATTGGATAAATTTTTAGTATGTATAAGTATGTATCATGCAATATTTGAGATAAGCATAACTATGGGCAATACTTATATTAAAAGTTTATTATTTGCCCCTTTGTTAAATTCAAATTTAACTTGAACTTTGTATTTTTCCTAAAACCTCAGTTGAGTAATTCTGTCACTGCGAGTCTTAGGTTTGTCTCCCTGGCATTAAAGCTATCATACTTCTTTCTGGGAGGAAGTAGAATAACAGTGGTTAACTTTATGGGTCCTGGTGTTAGATAAGCTGAGTTCAAATTCAATTTCTACTGCTTATTAGTTGTGACCCTTGGAAAGTGACTCAAACTTTCTGAAAACTCATGTAGGAAGTGAAGAGAATAAATTCTGTCTTGACTACCTCCTAGGGTGATTGTTGAGGCTAAATAAGGCAGCAGCATGCGATAGCATTTTGAAAACCATGGGGCATTGTGAGGCACTGTAGTGATCCCTTCATGGGTGAGATATGAATTGGAGAAGATGAATGCATTGGGCCTGTTAAGAAACCTGCTGGCTGGTTTGGGAATTGGGGCTCTAATTAATTCTAAATATCAAATACTAAGCTGCAGTTTTTCCCTCTTCTTTCTGGAAATCAGGGTAGATGTGAGTAGAGGAACAGGCAAGCGCTGTCCACACATTCTTACTTTTGGGATTTCATAATGTCCTAATGAGAAATATTCTCCAAACAGCTTGCACTTAATGCCCCTGAAGCCATCATGCACCCCAGACCAGAGTTTCAGCTCCTCAAGTTACCCAAACCCATTTCTGTTGAACAGCTGCTGGACAATGCCTGGGGAGGGAATAGAGAGACTGAGTTCTAAGAATATCTCTCCTGAGAGGCAGGGCCTCTTATGCAGGCAAGGCTGTCATAGAACACAGGGACAAGAAAGGCTATGGAATTTATCACAGCTTGGCATTTGAGTAGTATTCTAGGGAAAGGGCATATTTATCAGAAAACAAATAGAGATATGGCAGGTATTAGATTAGAAAGCATGTGTATAATTGTGATTTTCCTCAAAGGATTGACAACCAAGTCAGGCCAATGGGAAAGACATAGAGAAGGCAAATTATTATAATTCAAATCACTTTATTGCTTGGGATGTGCATCAGCCATGGCAAACCAACCACAACACAATTCCACAGCCTGGCTGGAGTTGCTCAGTGGTTTGAGTGCCTGCCTAGGCACTCAGTGGTTTGAGAACCAAAGGGTTGCTGGTTTGATTCCCAGTCAGGGAACATGCCTAGGTTGTGGGTTAGGTACCCCAGTAGGGGGCAAGCAAGAGGCAACCACACATTGACATTTCTCTCCCTCTCTTTCTCCTTTCCTCCCCCTCTCTCTAAAAATAAATAAATAAATAAATAAATTTTTAAAAACATGCCACGAAGCACAGAACTCCACAGTCTGTAGGTAAATGCAAAGACTCCCTAAATCAAAATGCTCTAAATCTAAACCTGCCAAAACATGGATGGATGTCTGTGGGTGTTGAGAGAGGGGCTACTTTTTTTCTTGCAATAAATTCAGTGGAGAATTTTTCTTCTTTTGGCAGTACTATAGTTGTCTCTCCTCTTCAAATTACCTTTGCAGTCTCTTAGGGGCTGAATAATAGCCCCATAAAATGCATATGTTTAATTAAGTCTTAATTCCAAAGAACTCAGATTATCACTGTATTTTGGAGGTTGGACCATATGACTGGTGTCCTTATAAGAAAAGTAGATTAGGACCTAGACATACATGTACACAGAGGGGTGACCATGTGAAAACGCGAAGAAATGTAGCCACCTTCAAGTCAAAAAGAGTCTGAAAAGAAACCCAACCTGCTAACACTCTGATCTTGGACTCAGCCTCCAGAACTGTGAGAAAATAAATTTCGGTTGTTTAAGCCATCCAGTCTGTGGTGCTTTGCTATGGCAGCCCAAACAAATACAGATAAGGTCCAAGGGAGTAAGGGACATCTCTGCTGTTTTTTTTTTTTTTTCAGATAGAGTCAGCTTAACATACAGTAACTCAGGGCTTATGGGGCTCTGCTACTCAAACCTTTGCACACTTATGCTAAGCAGCATGTGAAACCATTGGATAAAGGTAGGGCATCTTCTTGGACCAATAATTGTATTTAGAAATTTCAAGGGGAACATTCAATGTAAACATTCATTGGTATATCTTGAAGCAAAATGCCAAAATTTCACATGAATATTTAAAGCGAAGCAAGTTACCTTAAATTAAGTTGGTTGCTTTTGGAAAGATATTACGTACTTAAGAACTCATGGAAAATTTTGTAAGCTATGGGGAGCTGATAAAGGGTTCTGATCAGGGAATATGATTTATGTTACACTATTTGGTTCTGCAAGTATTTACTTGCTTCTTAGGCAAGATTTAATGAAAAAACCTTTAATTTACAGCCCTCAGGTTCTACTTGAGATCAGGAATGGCTAAGGTAGGATATGAGGTTAAGGAGAGGAAGAAGGCAGAATGTTTTAGGGTTTGTTTGGTTGGGTTTTTTGTTGGTACTTTTTATTCTTAATTTTTGTGTCACATTGACTAGGTTAGGGGATTCTCAGACAGCTAGTAAAATATTAATTTTGTATGTGTCTATAAGGGTGTCTCTGAAAGGTATTAGCATTTGAATACGTAGACTAAGAAAAAAGATCACATCATCCATGCAGGTGGGTAGCATCCAAATCTTCAGGGTCTGAATAGAACAAAAGGCAAAGAAAGTGAATTCATGCTCTATGATTCAGCTGAGATATCCATCTTCTTCTACCCTTGGTTAGGCTTTGAACTAGGACCAAGAGTTACCCTATCAGGACCCTCCCTATCAGGACCCGATGCTAATGCTTTTAGATTAAAACTGAATTACACCACTAGCTTGAAGATGGCAGATTGTGGAAATTCTTGGCTCCCATGACTATGTGAGGTGAAGCCTACTGGTTCTGTTTCTCTAGCAAACTCTGACTAATATAGTACACATGGTTATAGAAGATGGAAAGTTATAGTAGAGAGTATGACAAAGATGGATTGGATGGTTGCCAATCCTGTTTTCTGTCCCTGAGCACATAGGAACACTACATTTCCCAGCTCCCATTGCAGTCATGGTAGGGTGTGTGACTGGGGTCTGGCCAATAGAACATGCGCAGAAGTGACAGTGCACCCTTTTTGCGCATGGCCCTATAATCTGCTGAACTTCTCACGTTCTCTCTTCTTCTTTTAAAAGACCCTGGAAAGTATATGTTGAGGACTGCAGCATCACTACATGGAAGAGATCTGAATCCCTGGATTGTCACATGGAAAAGAGCCACCACTAAGAATCGCTCAATCGCTCTAATCGCTCAATTAGATTCTTATATGAATGAGAAATAAATCTTCTGTGTTAAACCACCAAGATTTTGGGGCTGTATGTCACAACAGCTAATACTACTGGTCATTACCAAACAGGAACAGAGAGCTTGATAATTCATCAAGTAATTATTGACTGTCCATTTATTCCAAGTACAATACTAGGTGCTAGGGATATAGTGATGAGCAAATTACACATGGTCCCTACACACAGAACATTTGGTCCCATGATTGCACAAATATAATTGAAATTGCAACTGTGGTAAGTGATTAAAAAAGAAAGGTATATGGTATGATGAGACTGTATAGTAAGGGAATTTGACCTATTCTATGGGGGAAGGGATTAAAGATGGCAATGACAACAAAGCTGAGATCTGAATGATATGTTAGTTAAGGAGGGTGGGGAGAGTAAGAGCTTTTCAGGAAGGAGAAAATAGTAAGTGTTCAAACTAAAATGAGGCCAGAGGGGTTGAATCTTTGTTAATTTTTAGCTATAGTAACTTGGTTAGTAGTAAAAAAATTGATTCTGTTTAATAGCATCTCTTATTCATCGTTACAACCAAACTGCAGGAATGACTTCACCTACATTTCTTATTTACTAGAGTCTAAGGGAGAAACACAAATATGGTAGTAGGGAGTCTTCTGAAGGTATCCCTTGGCATAATCAGGGTCCCGTTTTAGAGATAAACAGGAGCTTCTCCTTTGGACTTATTGTAGCTTATCAGATCAAAGCCTATGCAAACATTATTGGCATGAAAAGCCTCAACATTGTGTCACAATATGCTTGGGGACCACTTCATCCTTAAGATATTGACACCATTGACCATAATGACTTATTTAGACAGAAAATAAAATAACTGCATGATATTGTTGCAGCAGCACAATGAAAATGAAAGTTGTAAACTTGAAAATGTGAAATAATTTATTCTGTATACAATAGATGTTTGATCTAGAGGAAGGAATAATATTACAGAAATTGTGATCAGTCTGAAGGGAAAAATGACATCTAAAAATAAAATACAGCCCTGGCTGGTGTAGCTCAGTGGATTGAGCGCGAGCCTGCGAACCAGACGATTGCGGTTCGATTCCCAGTCAGGGCACATGCTTGGGTTGCAGGCCAGTTTCCGGCAGGGGCCAGTTCCCTGCAGGGGATGCACAAGAAGCAACCATACATTGATGTTTCTTTCCTCTCTCCTTCCCTTCCCCTCTAAAAAGATAAATAAATAAAATATTAAAAAATAAAAACAAAATGCAAATTATGGTACATATATACAATGGAATTGTATGCAGAAGAAAGAAAGAAGTAGCTCCTACCCTTTGCAATAGCATGGATGGAACTGGAAAGCATTATGCTGAGTGAAATAAGCCAGGTGTTGAAAGACAAATACTATATGATCTCACCTTTAGCAGGAAGCTAAACAACAAAGCAAACAAGCAAGCAAAATAAAAACAAAGACACTGAAATAGAGAACAGGGGGACAGTGACCAGAGGGGAGAGGGAAGGGAATTTCAGGGTAAAAAGAGGAGGGATTTAGAGGAACTAGTATAAAGGACACATGGACAACAACTAGGAGGGGGGTGGAAATGGAAGGGAGGTGGGGAGCACGGGAGGCCGGCTGGGATGGGAGTGAAAGAAAACTGTAGGTGAAAAATAATTAAATTAAACAAAACTGTTTGTAAAGCTAAAATAATTAAATAAATAAATAAATACAAAATACAAATAGCACCTGCTTGAATTGTCTTCCTAATATATCAGAGTTGACAGTTTTTACTTTTCCATTTGAGTTGGCATTTGTATAAGATATTTGGATGGGAAGATTGTTTCAGGAGGGCAACCACCATGCGGGGCACATGACCCTTCCTGACATGAAGAGACCTCTCAGTCTCAGGACATCTCTGTAGGTCTGGCATTAAAACCTGGGACCAAAATCTATCTTGGTTCTGTGCATCAGGGGCTCTCAGGAACCAACATCTTTTGCCATGGTATGCCCTGGATTTATTTCACCTCCTGACCACTGATTTTGAGGAAAAACTGACATGCAATTTTTATTTTTGTATATGGCCCCTATTCTCTACCATGACCTTTTTTCTTCTTCAGTAGAGGATCTCAGTAAAAACTGTTTAGAGGCAGAAAGTGTAATTATAAAACTGTTCAAAGGATTAAAAGCAGAATATGTGACTGGAAGGGATGGCATGAACTACTGAAGAGCCACAATACTTTGAGAACTATGGGGATACTTGCTAGTTCGTTGCTTTCTTCAACTGAAACTTGCCATTAGCTACAGAAAAAAAAAGCAACTGTTTGTATACTCACACAATGAGGAAATATTGCTTTGCTTTTGTCTACTCCAGCTGAATCTACTTACACATATCCACTTTAGTCTCTGGTTTGCTCCTGTTTCTGAGATTATCTTGGGACAGAGAACACAGAAGCAGAATGGAGTGATTTGGGATCATAGTACTTAGCCTATAGGAGCTCACTATTCCTGAGATCACAGTTCTTTACACCCTCAAGCTCCTGCCAGAGAGATCCTGTTCCATAATGGTAACCCAGGCCACAGCTTCCCTGGTTCCACCTACTCTGTCGAGGAAGGGAGCCTGCCTATTCCTTACAGTCCTGCTACCAGTCTTTACCTCCTTGGAATCCTTGGAAGCAGCAATCTTTTGATCCATATTTGAACTTGTCTCTCCTTCTAGACTGCCTTGTCTCTCACTTCAAACTTGGGGAATGGAGATACCCAGCCTTGTTTCTTTTTCTTCACACTACAAGTCTTGATGAATATAACTCCTAAAACAGTTCTTGAATCTCTCTACTTTTTCTCCATTCTCCACAGTCTTCTCCCATCACCTCTTACTTGGACTATTTCAACAATATCCCCATGTGGGCACAGTCTCTCTTCCTTCAACCCACCCTCCACTCTGCAGTCAGAATGATCTATCCTAAATGCAGATATAACCAGCTACTATGAGACTTTTCAATGGCCTCCCATTGCTGCAATTATAATTAAAAATTTTTAACATGGTTTGTTAATTAGGTCCTGCATATTTCTCCAGCCTCATCTCTTGCTTCTTTCTCATCAGTCAGACTAAAAACTTGGTTCTGCAACCAGATTAAGCTTTTCTAGGTTTCTATAATTCATCTTGTTTCTACTTATTCCCAGGCCTTTGACCATCTGTTTCCCTTTGCCTGAAAAACACTTTCCATGTTGTGTGGGATAGTGCTATTATTTTCTGATTTTATCTTAGATGCCACTTGACCTAGGAAGCCTCTCATCATGCCCTGACACTAAGTGCTTTCTCTTAGTGTTAACATCTGTTTCACCACTTCTATCACCACACTATTTATAATAAATTTTAACTGGCTTATAGTATGTCTCTCCCTCTTTCTTCTACCTTGTGATGTCCTGGAGCCCAAGCCCACATTTTCTCTTATGCTGTATTCACAGGCCTTAATGGCAAAAACAGAAACAAGATGTGATATTTTTCTGCAAGGAGATCATTGAATTTTCCTGCCACTGTGGGTAGAGAAAATGTTTGTAACATAAATGGAGAAATGACAAATAAAGAGCAAATCATAGGTATGACAATTGGATATTTCACTCCTGCCCTTGTCCAGTGCCCTGTGCTTTTTACCTCTTTCTGTAGATAATAAGCACAGTCTGCAGGCAAGCCTTTCACTGCAGGACTTGGAAGGTCTGATTCCCTTGCTGTTAGTTAAAGGTGTGGGGATCCTTCTGGAGGTTTATTCATTTAGGCTTATATTTCCACTAAAAATTCCTGACAAGCAGCCTATGCTCTGAGGTAGTTGACACAACATTTTTAGATGCCAAAGAAACTGAAATTCAGATTGCTGCAAAATGCATACCATCCATTTTTATTTTTGTACAAATGTGCTGAACTCCCTCCATTTCCCCCTGCCCTGTCACAGGGGGATTTATGATGTTCACCAGCCATTTATTTGTCTCTGGCCTTGCTCATCACAGAAGGAGTCAAGTCCTTTGGATTGATGACTCAATTGCTGCAAATGGTACTATCATTAAGTAGCATATGGAAGCTTATGTATTCTGTGGCCCAGCTAAACCAGAGAGATGTAGCTTTGATCTGAGAGGAGAAAAACTTTGATGATTGCTAAGCAGACTTCAGATAATTCTTCAGCCACCTGCTAGGATGGAGGGCTGAGATTGGAACAGAGCTAGGTAGTAGCTCCCTTTGTCAGACTCTGACCATCTTGATGCCACAGGTATTTCTTAAACACCTATTACATGTCAGCATCTCCCTCATATATATGTATTTTCTGTTTCCTCTTCTCTGAATATCTAGGAAACATAAAACAAGAAAATTCTTCTGAGTCTGTGAGGATGGGAGATGAGCTTTTCCCTAATTCTGTAGCCAGGGCATAGGTCACCTACCAAGCTTCTAAATTGGGGGTTGGGGAAGTAGCCATTAGTGTAGGAGATGGGTCTGAGTGACAATGGAGTACTTTGGGTGTTTGGGCCACACTTTGGAATAACTAGCTCTTTCCCAGTGAAGGCTTTGCTTAGGATGTGTTTGGTGGCTATTATAAGACTTGTTCAGTTAGTTGAGGCCAAGAATTAACCAGTTTATGGAGTGCTTTGTGTGCTTGGGGGCTTCTGGGGACCCTAAATGTGGCCTGCCACTGTTCCCTGTCAGATGATCCTTCAGACCCTTTTTTCTTCCTGGGTGTAGTGAGTTTGAGTGATTTGGGGGTTAACTGAAGAAAATATTTGACTGTGAGGCAGCAATAAGCAGCATGATGGGGAGTTGCTGGGCCAGAGAGCTCTGAAAGACAACAGTGACTTAGAGTCCTTATAGCCCCAGGGTTTACCTTATAGCTATAAGATGTTGGGCAAAGTTTAATGGAGTATGCAGAGTTTAATGGAGTAAGGCAGACTTTAAATACATAAAAATCTGCTTATTTGGATTTTATTTAAAACAAACAGTTGTGTAAAATTTTTGAAGCTTTTTGCCAGTGTCCTTTGAGCTAACCAGTCCTGGCCTACTGTGGAGAATGGGACAGCATAGTGGATAATTCACAGAAGCCATAGTTTACCATGCATATAACAATCAGAGACCCTCAGGAAGTTTCCCCTCAGCTTAGTCTGGATTTTTTTATTCCATAAGTGCTTCATCCCAACTATGGCAGAGAACCTTTCCAAATGAATCTCTGTGAGAGAAGCTTTATGACTGCTTCCTCAGTTATGCTGTGCTCTCAGAACTGAAAAATATGTCAGAATCTCAGTTCTCCACTATCATTCTCTGCCCAGGTACAGCCCTACTGAAGATAATATTTCCAGAGGTGCAACCTTCTTGGGTTTTCCCTCACATCTCCAGCGTGCTGCAGGGCCTGTTTTATTTGGGAAATGACAGTAAGTTCAAATGAATTGTGGTTTGAGCTAACTGGAAAATTCCTGCAGAGTTAAATAAAAGTCTGGAAGGAAATTCTTTTTTTTAAAATATATTTTATTGATTACACCATTACAGTTGTTCTATTCCCCCCCTTTATTCCCCTCCACCCGCACACTCCCTCCCCCACCATTCTCCCCCCCCTTAGTTTATAACCACGTGTCCCAAGTTCTTTAGATTCTATATTTCCCCTACTGTTCTTGCCCTCCCCCTATCTATTTTCTACCTGCTGTCTATGCTATTTTCTGTACCTTCTCCCCCCCTTCTCTTCCTCCTACTCCCCTGTTGCTAACCCTCCATGTGTTCTTCATTTCTATGGTTCCACTCCTGATCTAGCTGTCCTCTTGGTTTGCTTTTGTTTTAGGTGTGGTTGTTAATAACTGTGAGTTGGCTGTCCTTTCACTGTTAATATTTTTCATCTTCTTTTTCTTATATAAGTCCCTTTAGCATTTCATATAATAAGGGCTTGGTGATGATGAACTCCTTGAACTTGACCTTATCTGAGAAGCACTTTATCTGTCCTTCCATTCTAAATGAAAGCTTTGCTGGATAAAGCAGTCTTGGATGTAGGTCTTTGGATTTCATGACTTGGAATACTTCTTTCCAGCCCCTTCTTGTCTGCAAGGTCTCTTTTGAGAAATCCACTGATAGTCTGATGGGTACTCCTTTGTAGGTGACTGTCCCCTTATCTCTTGCTGCTTCTAGGATTCTCTCCTTCATTTTAATCTTGGCTAATGTAATTATGATGTGCCTTGGTGTGTTCCTTCTTGGGTCCAACTTCTTTGGCACTCTCTGAGCTTCCTGGATTTCCTGGAAGTCTATTTCCTTTGCCAGACTGGGGAAGTTCTCCTTTATTATTTGTTCAAATAAGTTTTCCACTCGTGGCTGTTTCTTTCCCCCTGCTGGTACCCCTATAATCCGGATGCTGGAACGTTTAAAGATGTCCTGGAGGTTCCTAAGCCTCTCCTCATGTTTTTGAATTCTCATTTCTTCATTCCTTAATGGTTGGATGTTTCGTTCTTCCTTCTGGTCCATTCCTCCATTGACTTGAATCCCAGTTTCCTTTCCATCATTATTGGAAAGAAACTCTTTATCTGGAGATTATTCTGGGCTTGGATTCCTGTGGAATGCTTCCTCTAGAGCAGTAGAAACATCACTACCTCAAGTTCCCTCATTATTCATAAAGTCTTTCTCCCACCATCCCCAAGAAGGTGAGGGGGATGGAGAGTAACTGGGAGTACTTTCTATATTTAATCATGGAGAGGTTCCTCCTAGTTTCACATTAGAATCAATAAAGGTGCTTTAAAAGCCAGAGATGTGGACACAGACACAGACTTTTAGAATCAGAATATCTGTGAGTGAGGTCTGGCATTTGCATTTTTAAAAGGCTCTCTGGAGTTTTCCCAATACGGAGATTAATAAGGCTAGAAAAACATGGCTTGAAGGTAATTTCCTGAATTCCACTCTCCTCCTGAACTCACACAGTGACCCCCAGCTCACTATATGATCAGCACATAAGGAATCACAGTAGCAACGGTCCCTGAAAATGTATGTCAGTTCCAAATGACTATACCTGAAAGTTATGGGAAAAATTCCCATTAACAAATATCACAGCTACAGGTTTCATGATTTTATATTCTTTATCAAAAAAATAAAATAAGATAAAGGAAGGATGAGGACAAAATAGAACACCTAGGTCCAAAATGTGTCTCCTGCAAAAACGACAAAGCTGAACAGGTTCCCTGTGTAAAGAATGAGGCTCAGTGCACTCCTAGGCTACAGTGTTGTATACTCTGCCACTGCCTACCCAGTTGTGGCATATACCCTACAATAAATTCTCTGACCACAAGGGACTGAAACTAGAAAGCAACCTCAAGGAAAAAAACTAAAAAACACTCTAACTTATGGATACTGAATAGCATGGTATTAAACAATGAATGGATCAAGAATGAGATCAAGAAAAAAATCAAAAAGTTTCTGGAAACAGATAAAAATGAACTCACAACAATCCCAAACTTGTGGCGCACAGCGCAGGCAGTCCTGGAGGGAAGCCTATAGCATTACAGGACTGCCTAAAAAAGATGGAAACATTTCAAATAAACAACCTAGGCTTATACCTAGAAGAACTGGAGGAACTACAACAAAAAGAGTACAGAGTAGACTCCCAAACCATTTTTATGAAGCCAACATCATCCTAACCCCAAAATTAGACAAAGATGCAACAAAAAGAAAATGTCAGGACAGTATCACCGATGAACATAGATGCTAAAATCTTCAACAAAATATTGGAAAACCACTTCCAGCAATACATTAAAAAGATTGTACACCATGACCAAATGGAATTCATCCCAGGGATGCAAGGATGGTAAAATATTTGCAAATCAATAAATGTAATGCATCACATAAACAAAAGCAAAGACAAAAATCACATGATCATATCAATAGATGTGAAGAAAGCATTTGATAACGTGTAGCACCCATTTATGATAAAAACACTTAGAAAACTGGGAAAGAGAGAGTATTCCTCAACATAATAATGGCCATATACAAGAGACCTATAGCCAATATCATACTCAATGGACAAAATCTAAAAACTTTCCTACTAAGAACAGGAACAAGTTATCAGCTTTCACTTCTTCTATTCAACATAGTTTCAGAAGTCCTAGCTACAGGAATCTGACAAGAAAAAGAAATGAAAAGCAGACAAATTGGAAAAGAAGAAACAAAACTGTCATTGTTTGCAGATGACATGATAGTGTATATAGAAAACCCTATAGACTCCACCACAAAACTGTTCAACCTAATAAATGAATTTGGTAAAACAGTGAGCTACAAAGTCAATATTCAGAAATTAAAGGCATTTTTGTATAGCAATAGCGAGTTATCAGAAACAAAAAAACCCAAATCTCATTTGATATAGCAACAAGAAAAATAAAATACCTAGGAATAAACCTAACCAGGGAGGTAAAAGACCTGTGCTCAGAAAACTACACAACACTGAAGAAAGAAATTAAGGAAGTCAGAAACAAATGAGAGCATACATCGTATTCATGGATTGGAAAAATTAACATCATCAAAATGTCCATACTACCCAAAGTAATTTATAGATTCAATGCAATACCTATTAACATATCAATGGCATATTCCACAGACATAGAACATACACTTCAAAAATTTACAAGGAATCATAAATAACCCCTAATAGCTGCATCAATTTAGAGAAAGAAGAACAACAAAGTAGAAGGAACCCCAATACCTGATATCAAACTGTATTACAAGAACACTGTATTCAAAACAGCCTGGTACTGGCATAACAACAGACACATGGACCAAAGGAGTATAATAAAGAGCCCCCCAATAAACCCAAGTCTCTATGGTCAATTAATATTTGACAAATGGCACAGAGGCATAAATGGAGTAAAAATAGCCTCTTCAACAAATGCTGTTGGGAAAGCTGGATAGCTACATTAAAAAAGAATGATATTGATCACCAACTTACACCATATGCAAAAAATAAATTCAAGGTGTATAAAAGACTGAAATATAGTCATAACAGCATAAAAGTCCTAGAAGAGAGCATAGGCAGGAAAATCTCAGATACTCCACACAGCAATATTTTAACTTATATGTCCCCTAAAACAAGGGACATGAAGGAAAAAATAAACAAATGGGATCTCATCTAAATAAGAAGCTTCTGCATGGCTAAAGAAAAAAGCATTAAAATGAAAAGAGAACCTACTGTATGGGAAAGCATATTTGCCAATGATACCTCAGACAAGGGTTTGATTTCCAAAATATGTAAAGAACTCACACTCCTCCACTAAAGGAAGACAAACAACCCAATTTAAAAAATGGGCAAAGGACTTGAATAGATATTTCTCCATGGAGGACATACAAAGGGTCCAGAGACATATGAAAAGATGCTCAGCTTTTCTGGCCATCAGAAAGATGCAAATTAAAGCCACAATGAAATACCACTTCACATTGGTGAGAATGCCCATCATAAACAAAGAAACAAACAACAAGTGTTGGAGAGGATGTGGGGAAAAGGGGACCCTAGTTCACTGTTGGTGGGATTGCAGACTGGTGCAGCCACTGTGGAAAACAGAATGGAATTTCTTTAGAAAACTAAAAATGGGACTGCCTTTTGACCCAGCAATTCCACTGCTATGATTATACCCTGCAAAGCCTGAAACACCAATCCGAAAGAACCTATGCACCCAAATGTTCATAGAAGCATAATTTACAATGGCCACATGGTAGAAGTAACCTAAGTGCCCACCAGTAAATAAATGGATGAGAAAACTGGTACATTTACCCAATGCAATACTATGCAGCAGAAAGAATGAAGGAGCTCCTACCCTTTGTGACAGCATGGCTGGAAGTGGAAAGCATTATAATAAGTGAAATAAGCCAGGCAGTGAAAGACAAATACCACATGACAGCTAGATTGGGAGCGGAAACATAGAAATGGAGATCACATGGAGGGTTAGCAACAGGGGAATGGAAGGAGGAGAAGCGGGGAGAAGATACAGAGAATAAGTAGCATAGACGGTAGGTAGAAAATAGTCAGGGGGAGGGCAGGAATACTATGGGAAATACAGAAAGTAAAGAACTTGTGACACATAGACATGAACAAAAGGGGAGGAAAGGTAGGGGAGGGGTGTGCAGGGTGGAGGGGAGTGAAGGGGGGAATGGGACAACTGTAATGGCATAATCAATAAAATATGTTAAAAAATACTATGCAGCAGAAAGAATGAAGGAGCTCCTACCCTTTGTGACAGCATGGATGGAAGTGGAAAGCATTACACTAAGTGAAATAAGCCAGTCAGTGAAAGAGAAATACCATATGATCTTACCTTTAATAGGAACCTAATAAATGAAACAAACAAGCAAACAAAGTATAATCAGAGACATTGAAATTAAGAACAAACAGACAATAACCATAGGGTAGATGGGAGGGATTATGTGGGGAAAAAGGTGAAGGGCTTGTAGGAACAACAACAAGGGCTTGTATAAAGGACATGTGGACAAAACCAAGGGCTGGTGGAATCAGGGCAGGGAGGTGGGTATAGCTGCAGTGGGGGGAGTAGTGGGGGGAAAAGACAGAAAACTGTATTTGAACTACAAAAAAATTTAAAAGTATTTATCAGTAAATACTGTGGGCTAAAACACCCACGGGGTTTGGCTACACTGTCCAAATCCTGGCTGTGTGACTTTGAGCACTTCCGTAACCTCTCTGTGCCCTAGTTTTTATCATTTATAGAGCAGGAATGTAATAGTACCTATTTCATAGGGCCATACATATGTAATCATATAAATTAATTAAAGAGAAATGTTAGAACAGTGGCTGGCACACTGTCCTGCATACGCTGATGAATTAGCATAATACCACCACTCAAATGTTTAAAAATGTCACTTTGCATGTTTCTTCTCAGTTATTCTCTACAGGCATAAACACTTTTACCTAGGCATAATTATGATTTATGACAACTAGTTTTTGAGAGGAGTAGAACACAACTTGTTCTTTGAAAGAAATTTATAATCCATTTAGCTTGATTTAATTAGGTAAAATATTTCTTCATTATCTCATAAGAAAAATATTCATATTTACATGGGCTTAAAATTGTGGAAAGGATTTGGAATTTTTAATGATAATATTATAACCCCCAGTCTCAATCACTTTTAGCTGTTCATGTTTGGACTATGATCACACAGTATAAAAAGATCTGGCCAGGCCCAATGTAGTTCATTTGTTGACAGAAAATTCAGCTAAGCTGATTGTTAGTGTTGTGTTCATTTGTGAGTGTTCTATGCTGTATAGTGTCTTAGCACTGAGAAATCTTGTTTCACATGGCCAGAGACAACATTCCATATATTCTAGATACCTGACACCTCTTCTTTTACTGTCTGGAAAATGTTCAACATTTTGAAGGAATAGTTCAACAATACATTGATGCTCTTCTCCCTTAGAAAAAAGGATATACTTAAGAAAATTTAACCTTTTCCTGATGGCTTGAAATCATTATTGTGACCTAAATTTATTGCATATGCTGCCTTCCCAGGTCAGTGGCTACATGCTCCTGCAGTAAACAGCACAGTTGACTGTTCTTTTAAATGTTCAATCTAGTTTTATTATTTCACCTGTTCTTTCTGCACTACTAGATTTATTATTTTATATTTTGCATTTTTTTTTGTGTTATGTACTAGGAATCCAGATAACTAAACATTTGATGATTTTCTCTTAAAGGAGCTTTGAATGATGTTCTCAGGGTCTCTATTATAAAGTGAACTGTTTTTTGTGAGAGTTATTTTCTTGATGGCCCTCAGTTTTAAGCTGTTGAGGTAAGTGGGAGCACTGACTATGTATTATAATGCAAAACAGGTGGTAACAAGTTATTTATGGCCACAAAGTCTGTAAGCAGAATAACCTACCTGTCCAAAATAAGATTTTCATAAAAATTATTTTGCACTTGTAAATAATTTAACGTATTGACAGTATAGTTAATGCCTCTATGGGAGTAACTAATGCACTGGTTCAGCCATTATTATTTTTAGAGAGGCGTCATATTGGAAAACAACGAAACTACATTAAAATGTTTATAGAGAGTTACTGTACTGAGAACAAAGCACCAACAAAATTCTTGTGTGCCACACATTTGAAATGCAAAGCAACATAGGCAGATAGAATTTTGTATGTATAAAGCACATGAAACTAATTTTTAGGAACCAGATACCATTTCATTCATTGCTTGATGTTAGAAGAGTCGCCTTGGTCTATGCAGAAAATCTGAACTTCCTGAAATTCTGATGAAGTAAGCATGCTTGTGACAGTTAGTGAATCTGCAAAAGGTAAGCATGTTTGAAATCTGCACACCTCAAAAAAGTGGTTCAAAGGACTAATTGGATTATAATAAAGAAAAGAGGGCACTTTATGAATTATCACATTCTAAAGGCCATTGGGGCGTCTCCCGTGAAGAAAAGGGTCGTCCACTGGGGGCAGGGCCTCAGGATGTTTTCTTTTCAGAAAGCAGACCAGGTTATTTCCGATGGTTCTGCTTCTTCACAGATGTGGAGGAAGCTCAGAACAGGAAATTGACGCCAGGGATTTTTGTTGCAGCACAGAGCAAACTCACTCCAACCCTGAGGGCTCAACTCAGCTCATTCGTTGTAGCTGACATGGCCTTCATCTTCCCTTCCTTATGTTTTGATCTACAATTTAATCTTAGAAACTCAGTTGGATTTGAACAGAGCTTGTTCCCACACAAAGACCAGTTGAACCTATGTGGTTGAGCCATAACATTATGCCAGATGCTTCCAAGAATAAATGAGTTTTCATTTTAAGCACTGCATTAATATGAGGTCTGTCTAGAATGTATTATGAAAAATGGAAACATTTATTGAAAAAGATACATGATACAAGAAACATTGTATATAGGACAATGATGCCTCAGTCCTCTTCAAAGTGGGCACCTTGGGACCTCACATAGTTCTCCCAATCACCATCAGCTACCCTGTTATATTTTCCCAAATCTCATTGGTGGTCAGAAATCTCTTCCCTTTCAAAGCTGATTTTAGTTTTGGGAAAAGCCAGAAGTCACAGGGCGCCAAATCTGGGGCATAGCGGGGCTGAGTCACCTGGGTGATTTGGTGTTTTACTAAAAAATTCTGCATGAGACATGATGCATGAGTCAATGCAATGAAACTGCCAGTTGCCCATAGCGGTGACCTTCTGAATCACCTAAATAGTTTCTGCAGAGGAATGTTCAAGTGTGATACAAAATTGATGCAGATTTATTGCTCTACTCACTCAGTTACTTTGAATGTGACAACCACACAGTACACATACTCACTCAGTGGCATCTACTACTCCACTGACTAGTACAGAGAAGCATTGTTCACACATGCGCATTCCAGTCTACTCTCCTTGGCTGCCAGGTCACATCAATGTTGCACAAGTGTTCTCTTTATATTAACAAAGGCTGGGCTTTTTCCAGATAGTAATTTAGTCATAGCTTCCTGGAACTGTAAAATAATGCTTTTCAAGAAGAGAAAGTCAAAACCCCATGAAGGATGGCAAGCCAGACATGTTACACATGTGCAGACACACATATGCAGACAGATGACATGTTCTGTTTGTGTAGTTATGGCTTGCCACAATGTTCCAGAAACATGGTATTGTCAGCATTCCCACATTCAAAGCATATGATGACATTTATCATGTCATTCCACTTTACTCAATAAATGTTTTCCATGACACAAGTATACAAAGTGTCTGCTTAAAATATGAATGAAAATATCTTATTTTTTCAAGTACAAAAGACATTTACAGAGTTACATCTTCACTTATAACATGTTGGGATTATCTTTCTTGTTCTTCTATATGATATAATAAGAATGTTAGGAAATATTTTAGATGAACTCACAAGACATGAATGTGTCTCTTAGATACCAAACAAGCACACATACTGTAGACCAGGCAGAATAAAGCTCTGGTAAGTATCAGGGTATTTTTTAAGTCTCAGTCAGGTGACTAACTGAGAAAACAGGTAGAGTCATTTGACAAACTTCATTAGGTCTCAGAGACAGTTCCTGCTGCAAAAACTGTGGCTGTACTTATCATTTGCCAGTGTGGGGTATAAAAAGCCTCAATGATCATGGAGTTTTACTTTTTGAAATCTCATCAATGTTTGCTTAGATTCAGTTGTCACTTCTAACCTGTTGTAGACTAGTCTACTGCAGATTTACCAAATACTCCAGATCTTAATATTTTAATGAGAGAGAGAGAGAAAGATCGGTAACAACAACAACTTCAGCCGTAGCCACAACAACCACTACCACAGAAAAAGAAAGAAAACCAGTCTCTGAAAGACCTCAAGGAGTGTTGTTCAACGAACCAAGGGTGTCAAAGGGAAGTGATGCGGACACTGGCCCATAGCGTCCACATCATTATGGATGAAATGAGACACTCACACGGACTACAGAGTCTGGTGGAGGAAAAGGGCTAGCATGGCTTTTCTCTCAAAGGGAGCAAAAGCCCCAGCCCTTGCTGTGACTGGCTTTTATTGGGCTTCTTGGCACATTACCTGATGGTCCTCATTTACTATTCACAGGTTGCTTTAGGTGGTTACCTTTTACAGAAAACAAAGGAACCAATGCTGCTAATCACATCACAGAAGAGAGATATTTGCAAATGAAAAGACAAAAGTGGTTGAACTGTTTATACTCATCCTTGGAAGGTTTAGCATGGATTTTAGAAAGTTACTTTGCAGTAAATGGTTGCCACAAATCAGGGTGAGGGAGTTTTTAGGTAAAAGCAAGACTCAAAGCAGCCTAGGCACATTGAAGGCCTGATTCCCCTCAGGAGAACCTATCCGTGGGCATAGGTCCTGTTCATCTCCAAATGGGAGCTGGGCCCACACCATGCAGAATGGTCTCCTACAGGGAAGAATTTTAGGAATCTTATAATCTCAGGTAGTCTTCTGAGCATACTATCTCTACTGAGCTCACTTTTGATGTATTAATTTTATCCAAAGGCAATACTACATCAAACAATCTTCAGGAGCACTCTGATGATAATAGGAATAAGCACAACAATTTGTAAATGAAATAAATATAAGGGATTTCATCTCAGACATTTCTCTTTTAAAAATGCCTAGAGAGTGGGCCCTGGCTGGTGTGGCTCAGTGGATTGAGCGTGGGCTACGAATCAAAGGGTCGCCAGTTCAATTCCCAGTCAGGGCACATGCCTGGGCTGCAGACCAGGTCCCAAGTGGAGGCCACATGAGAGGCAACCACATATTGATGTTTCTTTTTTTTTTTTTTTTTTTTTTTTTTTTTTTAATAAAAATTTTATT